>NC_041357.1:1252500-1280000 GCF_900634415.1 Cottoperca gobio
AATATGGTCATGCCATTAAAATTATATATATATATATATATATATATATATATATATATATATATATATATATATATATATATATATATACACATACATACATATACATGATATATATTTAGATTGCGTCTGAGGCGGCCCACACAGTGTCAGACTGAAAACCGCTGATCTGGGGTATCCAAAGTCACAGAGGGCGTCAAGTGAAGTCAGGTACCAAACCACCGACAGCTGACAGGAAGTCTAGACTAACAGCTACAATGTAACACGTTTGTTTAAACTCCAAACTCTTCTCAGTTACAGCAGAGTCCTGCTGTAGTCCTGCAGGTCGGCGAACCAAAAAGCATTGTGGAACTGGTAAAGAATACAATTACAGAAATTCACAGGTGGGGGCACGGGGTAAAAAGAACTAAATGCGGGTAAGAACAAAAATATGTTTTTTTTCTTAAGAAATCAGAAATGAAGATTCATAATGTTGTCATACAAACTATTATCAATAACGTACAGTAACATTGTGTGAAATAATCCACCCTCCCTCTGTCTGCACGTTTCTGTATATGTCTCACGTCAAGATATTGAAGAAAGATAAATGTAATAATTTCCCCCAAAAAATGATCCAACCAAATTTTCAGTTTCATTCCATATTTGTTGGCGTTTGGCCTTTTTAGAAACAACATTTCCACTGCGGTCAAACAACAGTTTGCTCTCCGGCTTGCTGCCCACCAATAAGCACCTGTGTAAACGGGAGGCTCTAGCAGCAATCCAACAACACCATAAATTACATTTATATAACCACAATAACACAAAGTCGACAGACATTTGAAGCCTCATTCAGCACAGTCTGGCCATCCTGGACACCGTCATTAAGCGCAGCCAGTAGAAGAGACTTTTCCTCGGCTGGATGTGTGATTCCCGAACAGAGAACCAGCTTACACTAGAGTAAAAATAAAGCACTTTAAAGTGAGATCAGATCCGATGAGTGAGAACGTTCAGATCGCTAACGATAACATAGAAACTGTAACCAAGGACTGGACCACTGTGACAACACAGAGACACATCGAGATGGTTTACACACTGCTCAAGTCCGATGTGCAGGCAAAGCTACACATACAAAAAGTTGATGGCACTAGATTTAGCTGTCAAAAGTCATCTATACAGGTGCGCCTGACATTTAGAAAAAAGGCACGTGTATGCTTGAAACCCCGCCCTGTACTCCTCCTCCAGCGACATCACAACCTTAAAACATACCCAATTCATTTGGTCAAGAAAAATATAGTGGTGTCCGTTACACCTATACCTATTATTTTATATAATGTATAATGTACAGTACCGGTATATAATATAATACAATATAATTGTTTGGGTACACCTGAATGATGTGCTGGTGTAAATAAAGTAAAGCATCCTGTGTGAAAACCTCCCCCTGCAATACTCCAACAGGACCCTAAACACTTCAAATAATAATCATCGGACAGATGACAATTATTCCCAGTAGAACAAACTCCGAGTGTATTGTTATCTGTTCCATTCAGTTAAGGATACACCTCACACGAAAACTGTAATAACAAACTTCTTTTACCTTTGTCCTCGTCTTGTTTCTTCAGCCCCACAGTTTTTGGTCTGCCCCGTCCCCTCCGGATGGGATCTGATTGGCTGTTGGCCCGGGATCTTCTCCTGTTCTCCATGTCATTGGTTAAAGAAGAGTCTATCCTTTCTCTGCGAATGCGCTCTGTCCTCCTTCGCTTAAAATCCAGCTTGTCTGAAGCAGAAAATATGGATAATAAAAACACATCACTCTAATTTGTGGGTTAGGCTGTTTCCAGGCCAACAACCCTGATTTGTTCATTTCAAAAATGTTTTTTATTTCCAGCTGAAACAGCTGAAAAGCATTGCAGAATGTATCAGGTCATGTGTCTAGTATACATCAGAACAGAGGAAGGGCTGCCCTGCACCCTGCCTGTCAGGAGACGAGAGGGATCTGTTCTGAATTAAGCCGTTTGAATTTCCTCATGGTTTAATACAGCTCAAAAAGCTTAGATCTACTCCCCATTAGTCATTATTTCAATTGAAGGCTAGTATGACCATGTGCAGTCAAAACTCTACGCATTAGCTATTGTAGAGTGACAGTTGGAAGTCAAATATTAAATCCACCTTAAAACAAACAGAAAATAATTGCTAACAAACACCAGACTGGAGAAAAATAAAAACAACTCTTCCCCAAGACCCAGACGGCTGCTTTAGAGCAGAGCAGCAAGCTCCTTAAAAACATGTTCACTACTGGGCTGTACCTGTACCTGTACCTGAATCTGTTATTCTAATCGGATCTGGCTGACTTGTTAATTTTTTTCAATAATGAATTGCCGTAATTTTCAGTGATGATTCCTACCACATTAACTTGGTTAAATGTAGTCCCCAACAGTTTTATAATGAACCGAAAATATTTTTACAACGGACGCTATTCCTACGTGGCGGTACGCTTGGAAAGGCCCGGGGTGAAGGTGGCTGGCGGCTCCGGACATGAGCCTTAAAGCAGCTCTTGCCTAGACCTCGCTGCTGCACTCTCTCCCTGCAGTGAAGGATGTGACCCCCTGCCCCCTGATCAACCCGGCGGACTGCTCACAGCAGCAGGGGTCTGCGACAATGTCAGCAACCCACCGGGCCGTCTTGTTTAGCATGCTTAGACAGGCAAATACTTTACAATATAGATAACAACACTGAAAGATGTAATCTAATGAATACTACTTTGCTTAACACATATTTAGAATAACCATAATTTATAAATTATCATAGAAAAGAAGAAGCTAATTCATTAGCTTTATGCAAGCTGAACCTTACCTGCTATGGCCGGAGAAGAGCGCTCATTTAATTTGGCATTTAGGAGTTTTCTGCTAATAAACACATAACCACACGGGCAGGACTTGCACGCAACAGGAATCTAGAGAGAATCAAACAGGAAACATACAGAAGATGTGAGGACTGTGAAGGCTTTGCCCCTTGGGGAAGGGGCAGTGAAAATGTTAGCTTTAGCCCTATTCACAGGGGCCTAATATTACCTGGGACCTCTAGTAACTTGTAATAGTTTTTAGGTTTTCTGTGATCTTAATCCTGTGTGTATCTGCCCATATCTCGTCTATCTATAAGTCAAAATTCCAACGCAAATGACCTCACATTTTGCCAAACACAGGGGTATATATAGTGATAATGAGTCCTTCTCAGTGATTTGGGGTCGTATTTTTGTTTTTGGAAGGTTTTTGTTTTCTCCGTGCCCTTTTGCTGCTTCTTTCTCGTGAATATATTAATATTATATAATATAATTATAAATGAATGTTTTGACAGCATTTTGGGTGCAAAATCAGGAGGCTCATCTCGCTACACAGCATGGAGATCTATTCACACCGGCACCGGAGCAACAGGTCTTTGGAATATTTATAATATTAAATATAAATATTATAGTTATTTTTAATATAAGCAGAAGTGATGCATCCTCAGTAAATTTGAGACAAAACAGAGACATGGAGGGTCCCTGCTAATACTAGTCCCGTGGAAATAGGGCCTTTGACCAAAGGATGGCACAACAGAACAGCTCATAGAATCAGCAAATATAAAATGATTCTGCCTCTTGGAGCATGAAGGTTCAATGTGTAAAATATGCTAGAATTTAAACTTAAAACATTAAAACAATGAAGATATGATTATCAGCAGAATGTGAAGAGGTAACAGTGATGACGTTATGTCAAACACGTCTCTGTGTTGTGTTGCAGAGATATCTACTGCAGTTAGTATGCTAACAGCTAGCTGTGTTCCGTCCAGTCTGTAATACCACTTGTTCCTCTGGAGGTGATAGTGAGTCAGTGTAGCTGCAGTCTGCCTCAGTACAGAGAGAAGAAGTACAGCTGACATTATGAATACTCGAAGTAATATAAATACAGCACACATAATTTAAGAAAAACACTCATTCAAACATTCAAATGTCAGGCTGCCATTGCAGGAAGTACTGTACACTTTATTTGGCAAAAAAGTAATGGTGTGTCCCCCCCGACATTAATCTGGTGTTTAGTTGCTGCACATTGCCCTTACCTTATCCATGCTGTTGTCACTATGTATCGCTATGCATATAGTAAATGGTTCATTTAAGTTAAACAAAAGATCAGCATTAAACACAGTCTGGCGTTTTGCATAACCAGCCTGATAATGTTCTGTCTGGCAAGCGATGTGATCAGTGTTACATTTCCAGCAATGGTCCCTCTGTGTACCAATTTGCAGCCAACAGAAGTGGCAACCTCTGGCTCTGAAATGTGAAGTTAATGTGGAAGTGCATTAAGTTTGCATCTTTCTAATATCCAAAGTCTCTCTGGGAACCATCACCTTATCGTGGTGGAGAGGTTTGTGTGTCCCTATGAACCTGAGAGCTGTGTTGTCTGGAGCCTAGTGCTCCTGGTAGGGTCTCCCAAGGCAAATTGGTCTCAGGCGAGGGGCCAGGCTAAGAATGGTTCAAAAACGACTTAATGAAAGAAAGGGAAAGGAAAGGAGAGACCCTGCCCGGAGGAAGCCTGGGGCCCCCGTCTGGAGCCAGGCCCAGAGGGAGGGCCCGACAGCGAGCGCCTGGTGGCCGGGTTTACCACTAAGCCTGGTCGGGCACAGCCCGAAGAAGCTACGTGGTGCCTCCTATCCATCCATCCTGTGGACCCACCACTCATGGGAAAAACCGCTGGGGTCGGGTGCGCTGTCACACGGGTGGCAGTGATGGTCAGGGACCTCGACGGACCAGACCCAGGCAGCAGAGGCAGGCTCTGGGGATGTGGAACGTCACCTATCTGTGGGGGAAGGAGCCGGAACTAGTGCGGGAGGTGGATCGCTACCAGTTGGATCTGGTGGGGCTTACCTCCACGCACAGTTTTGGCTCTGGAACCGTACTCCTGGATAGGGGTTGGACTCCATTCTTCTACGGAGTTGCCCAAGGTGTGAGGCGTCGGGCCGGGGTGGGGATACTCACTAACCCCCGGCTGAGCGCCGCTACGTTGGAGTTTACCCCGGTGGACGAGAGAGTCGCCTCCCTACGCCTTCGGGTTATGGGGGGGGAAAACTGACTGTTGTTTGTGCCTATGCCCCAAACCGCAGTTCTGAGTATTCAGCCTTCTTGGAGACCCTGAATGGAGCCCTGAACGGAGCTTTTCAGCCATCCCTATGGAGGTTGGGGGCATTGAACCTGAGTGGGCGATGTTCAAACCCTCTATTGCTGAAGCTGCGGTGATGAGCTGTGGTCTCAAGGTCTTAGGTGCCTCAAGGGGCAGTAACCCTCAAACACCGTGGTGGACCCCGGTGGTCAGGGAAGCCGTCCGACTGAAGGAGTCCTTCCGAGTTATGTTATCCGGGAGGACTCCGGAAACAGTTGCAGGGTATCGAAGGACTAGAAGGGCGGCAGCTTCTGCCGTGTCAGAGGCAAAGCAGCGGGTGTGGGAGAAGTTCGGAGAAGCTATGGAGAAGGACTTTCCTTCGGCACCAAGGTGCTTCTGCAAAACCATCTGGCACCTCAGGAGGGGGAAGCGAGGAACCATCCAAGCTGTGTACAGCAAGGGTGGGACCCTGCTGACTTCAACTGAGAAGGTTATCGGCCGGTGGAAGGAGCACTTTGAGGAACTCCTGAATCCGACTAACACGTCCTCTATGGTAGAGGCAGAGCTGGAAGCTGATGGGGGATCATCGTCAATTTCCCTGATGGAAGTCACTGAGGTAGTCAAACAACTCCACAGTGACAAAGCCGCAGGGGTTGATGAGATCCGTCCAGAAATGCTGAAGGCTTTGGGTGTTGAGGGGCTGTCTTGGTTGACACGCCTCGTCAACTATGCGTGGAAGTCTGGGACCGTGCCTAGGGGTTGGCAGATCGGGGTGGTGGTTCCCCTATTTAAAAAGGGGGACCAGAGAGTGTGTGCCAACTACAGGGGTATCACACTTCTCAGCCTCCCTGGTAAAGTCTACTCCAAGGTACTGGAAAGGAGGGTTCGGCCGGTAGTCGAACCTCTGATTGAAGAGGAACAATGCGGATTCCGTCCTGGTCGTGGAACAACAGACCAACTCTTTACTCTTGCAAGGATCCTGGAGGGAGCCTGGGAGTACGCCCATCCGGTCTACATGTGTTTTGTGGATCTGGAGAAGGCGTATGACCGGGTCCCCCGGGTGATACTGTGGGAGGTGCTGCGGGAGTATGGGGTGAGGGGATCACTTTTGAGGGCCATCCAATCCCTGTACGCCCAAAGCGAGAGTTGTGTCCGGATACTCGGCAGTAAGTTGGACTCGTTTCCAGTGAATGTTGGCCTCCGCCAGGACTGCGCTTTATCATCAATCCTGTTCGTGACTTTCATGGATAGGATATCGAGGCGTAGTCGTGGAGGAGAGGGGTTGCAGTTCGGTGACCTGAGGATCTCAACGCTGCTCGTTGCAGATGATGTGGTCCTTATGGCATCATCGGTCTGTGACCTTCAACAGTCACTGGATCGGTTCGCAGCAGAGTGTGCAGCGGTTGGGATGAGGATCAGCACCTCTAAATCTGAGGCCATGGCTCTCAGCAGGAAACCGGTGGATTGCCTACTCCGGGTAGGGAATGAGCCATTACCCCAAGTGAAGGAGTTCAAGTACCTTGGGGTCTTGTTCACGAGTGAGGGGACGATGGAGCGAGAGATTGGCCGGAGAATCGGAGCAGCAGGGGCGGTATTACAGTCACTTTACCGCACCGTTGTAACGAAAAGAGAGCTGAGCCAGAAGGCAAAGCTCTCAATATACCGGTCGATCTTCGTTCCTACCCTCACCTATGGTCATGAAGGCTGGGTCATGACCGAAAGAACGAGATCACAAGGTACAAGCGGCCAAAATGGGTGGCTGGCGTCTCCCTTAGAGATAGGGTGAGAAGCTCAGCCATCCGTGAGAGACTCGGAGTAGAGCTGCTGCTCCTTTACGTTGAAAGGAGCCAGTTGAGGTGGTTCGGGCATCTAGTAAGGATGCCACCTGGGTGCCTCCCTAGGGAGGTGTTCCAGGCACGTCCAGCCCGGAGGAGACCCCGGGGAAGACCCAGGACTCGGTGGAGAGATTATATCTCCTCTCTGGCCTGGGAACGCCCCAGGATCCCCCAGTCGGAGCTGGAGGATGTGGCCCGGAGAAGGGAAGATTGGGGTTCCTTACTGGAGCTGCTGCCCCCGCGACCCGATCCCGGATAAGCGGTAGACGATGGATGGATGGATAATATCCAAAGTCTGATTGTATAGAATAAAATGACTGTACTTCTTTATTACCTCAGTAAGCATTTTCCTCATGAGTTTATGGTCTCAATTGCTAGTTTCTACTTCTTCAATACAGCATGATGTTCATTTAGCAAATTAGGGTCCCATTTAGAGTAAAATAGGACGATAAAGCAGCTTATGCATTAGGGCGTGGTTACCTTGTGACAAAGAGGGTGAGGGTGAGCTAGGCTCCGATATGTTCTGTTGACGGTCAGGTCCTGCTTTAGTTACATTTATTGCTTGTTAATCTGTTCTTTAATTAAACATTACACTGCATATGGACATCAGCATGGATCTTTTTTTTTACGTGCCACAGTAAAGAGCCTACTTTAACCTCTTTTTTAAATTGGTAATAGTTGCTACAATGTCTATGCATTGCGTTGCAGAGATACCTCCTGTAGTTAGCATGCTAACTGACTAGCCCCCGCCCGTCCAGTCTGTAATATCACTTGTTCCTCTCGAGATGATAGTGAGTCACTGTAGCTGCAGTCTGCCTCAGTACAGAGAGAAGAAGAACAGCTGACAGACTCAGGGGGGTCAACATCACATCCATGATCCATTACACCAGGGCTATTCAACTTCATTAGCAAGTGGGCCGAATAGGAATATCACTGGGGGTTTGTGGGCCACACAATACTTTGTCAATCAATCACTACAAACAATTCTTATTTACAGTAGTGTTAATAGTTACATGAAATGAACGAGTCACGTGCATCCCTTTTCTTCACTTTAATTGTATCACCATAATTCATTGCAGAAAGCAACCAGCCTAAACTAAAAAGTAGGAAAGCTATGGTTACAAGGCCTTGGTTTTATTTATGCTATACATGCCAGCCCGGTTTGCAGGCAACCTCTTGCGGGCCAGAACAAAGTTCAGAAGGGCCGTATTCGGCCCACGGGCCTCTAGTTGAATAGGCCTGCATTACACCATAGGTCTTCAACAGGGGATCCGCAACCTTGTCCGCAAAATTGTTTGTAGATAAAGCAAAAAATGTTTTAGAAAATATATATGTATTTTTTTGTTGCACATTCACATCCTCCCCACCCCCCGTCGCACATAACTCCGACAGCACCCCCCCTCGCACAGAACTCGGACAGCGCACCACCCCCCCTTCCTTTGAAGCAGGGGGTTCCTGCTCCACACTACACCAGTTTGGGTGTTCTTGGCCTGAAAAACGTTGAAGACCCCTGCATTACACAGGTTAGACCCAGCGCTCCATCAACCCGCTGTGACTCCCAGTGCGGGGATTTTTGACGGCCGAATCCGAGCAACTGGAGCACCCGCTCCCCTCCCAGTACTCGGCGTGAAGGAGGCAACAAAAACACGAGTATAGCAACACTACAAGAGAGATACATATGGGTGATGTAATTATGAGGTAATGTGATTATGTCAATTTGTATGCATTTTTAGTTTGAATGTGTGTTGTGATGGGGATGACATTGTGTGACAGAAATTACTGCATGTGTTGGAAATGACAGGTCACAAAAACATTTTTAAACAATGTTCAGTTTTATTGTCCTTGTGTTATTTACCTTGTGTCTTTGTGCTGCAGCCATGCGCTCTCCTGTCACATGACTATGGCTGTGATCACCAAGTTTAAAAACTTTTTAAAAAACTCACCAAATTCACACTTTTTATAAAAAAAGACATGAAATACTAATATATCTTACAACACATGATACATTTAATTAAAATGGCCATTTATGTATCATTTGTACATACAATTAATATTAGGTCAATATTAAATTCAAAAGGTTTGAATATCCAAAATCAGGCACAGGGACAAGTGATAAACAGAATACACATAAAAGGCCACTTTTTTATGTAATACAAATAATGACTGGTCTATGATTTAATGTTTATTTTGGTGTTAAGTGAGTGTGACAAAAATAAAAAATAGGAAATGTGTTTTTGCTTTTCTTATTTCTACCAGGGACACAAAAATTACGATAGTGTATGACCAATATATATTGATACTTTATTGATCCCGAGGGAAATCTTTAAGAGAGATATCTAGCTGTAGAATACAATACACAATATAAAGAATACTCTAGAATACAATAAATATGCCAAACTACTACAAGTAAAATATAAGCATAAGATAACATGCTATAGTTGTTTTTTAATAACTCATGGTTTTGATGATTAATTAATTTAAATTGTTTGGAGCAAGTTTAGAGGTGAGATACTGCGCCCTATTTCTTTGGAGCAGCTGGCTCGGAACTACACATTGAACCTTGAATGGCGAACCCGATCAAATGTTGAATGATGACATTGTGGAATAGTTACTAGTATGCTATTTTTGAATCATCAGGAGAATATTAGCTGTAGATGTGTTGCTGTAATTCACCTTTGGCTAAAAATGTCCACGGCCACAAAATAAGGACAGCCCTGACATACTACAGTATGCAATGATCATGCTAAATTCCATCCAAATCTCTTATCGGCAAATGAACATGCTGTAAAGTAATCCAATGGCCTATAGTATGGTGAAATGTGCATCACAATTCGGGACACAAACACCCGAAACACCACGTGTCTCAGTGATATTTAACTTTTAAACTAGTTCCCCAGCTTACGTCCCTACCGGGTAACGTAAGAACCAATATTCTTGGGTAGACAACTAACGTTACAATAACAAAACAAAACATGACATCTACTCAAATGTAATGTGTTGAATACAAATTTCTCAAAACGCTAACTGCATAAACACTATGTGTATTAATGTGTCATTAGATCAACCTTTCAGAGAACTTGAAGGCTTTCTTCGCGTCACAAAAAACCAAGAGCTGAGTTGTTTCAGCTTTTCAGTAGGATACCGTCGCTTACACAACGTGTGCAGGGGCTGCTTGCCTCTGCAGCCCATCTCTGCCCTGGCCTTCTGTGTGATGCCATGTTATCAACACAATTACATACGCAATCAGAAACAACGTTCACAAATGGAAAATGTATTTTTTTTCTCACCTGTTGGTCGCATTCAGGACAAGATTTAGTAGCCATTTTGACTTTCTTTGTTTTATTTGCCGACATAGTCCGTTTCCTCCAGCTGTACAATAGCTACAACTTCTCTCTGCGATACATTGATGGCAACTGATTTTCTCCAAGTACAGTAAACACGTGCATGTAAGAAACACAGCGAAGTGGCTCGAGGATAACGCACCTTTTACAAGCACACAGACATTACAGTATACTAACAATGCTAAATCTGCGAGCATGCGCAGGGAGAGTCCTTCTGCTGGTGTGTTGCATTCATGCTCCATGGGAAAAACGGTACAAAGGGGCTTCACAATATTATCTACAGCCTTCAGTTGATAATCACAAGAGGGAAACACAGAGGACAAGACTAGTACTCACTATTTGCTTGGATGGACTGGAATGATTTCAAATACAGTACTTGTGTCCACTGCAGCTTGGTGTATGCAACACTTTTGTAGTAAATAATTATGTAATGTATTTTAACGTATTATATGAGTTATTGTATGTGTGGATTTCCAACTCTTCATCTCATGTTTTCTGAAAGCATTTCAACATTCTAACATAGTTGATTATAATGAGCGTCATTGGTGAAATGTGTTCAGGTGGGAACTGCACCGCTGAAGTCGTCTCAGGCTCCTGCACTGCTGAAGTCGTCTCGTGCTGCTGCCATGTGAAGTCCTTCTCAGCTCCTGCATTGCCAAAGTCGTGTTCGGCTTCTTCACCACTGAATTTGGCTCTTGCTAGACCATCACCTGCCTCTGCTCCAAAGTCGACAGCAGCCTGACCGGTAATAGAAGCGGCATGTCATAGGCCTCAGGGCTTTAGCTGTTGTCATTCTCACAGGCATATGTAATTTAGCACAACACCTGCTGGGGTCTTTCTGTATGGGGTTTGCATGTTCTGCCTGCGTGGGATGTGTCCAGGTGCTCCAGCTTCCTCCCACAGTCCAGACATGCATGTTATTTTGACTACTCTAAATTGCCCCGATGTGTTAGCCTTGTGATTGACGGGCAACCTTTTCCTGCGACCGGTTGTCGCCTGCCTTTCGCTCAATATCAGCTTGGATATTATAATCATATGCGTATGTAAAATTAACAAAATGCAAATATGTATTGTTAATTTTAATTTTATTTCAGCCAATGACAATTGCTATTTAATCTGCTTTTTTTCTTTATCTGATTTACTAGTGGGTTTACATACAGGTTTAAAAAGGGGGGAGAAGAATCAACAATAATAGCTAAGAAAGAGAAATCAGCAGACTGTCTGATACTGCAGCACACATGTTCATCATTAGCTACTCAGTAGGCAACTTGTCAACTAGCAGACAGACTTGAGAAACCCCTGCACCCCCACACAGATTCATCTGAAAAGACTGAGCAACAGGATTTCATTGATCAACAAAATTATGGAAAAGTCAGACATTGTAGTTGGTGGGGTCCATAGAGTGAACTGAAAACCAGGCCTTCTAGTACAAGCACACTAAAGCATGCAAACACATGCTGCAGTTCTGAACCTGTCAATCCATTGGTGAGAAGTCCAGAAATAAACAAGTACATGAAATATGGAGTCCAGAGAGATAGGGAGACACATCTGATGTTATTAAAAAAAGCACTGCTTTAGTATGAAGATAGGATCCCACCTGCAAATGACTAGATCTGTGAGGTTATTTGTAATTTCTTTGCAGCCCAGCTGGGATGGCAGAAGGATTGAGGATCATGCACAATTCCACACAATATTTAACTGAATTGACTGTCGAGATGAACAGATGGTCTGTTCTAAAACATTCAACATTGTTTGTGCCATTCCTGTGGGGCCAAAGTTTGCGTATGTTTCCCTTCGGCTGGTCTTAAGTTTGGTTAGTCCCAACAGGTTTCAAACTTGCCTAAAAGCCATCCTAAAGAGCAGCAGAGTTATTGATTATTCAGAGTTGGAAACTAGCTTGTATGCAACACAGCTGTAAAAGCTCTACTCCATTCTGTAGCTGTAATACACCCACTTCACAATATGGGAAGATGTGAACAAGTGAGGGGTTGATGACTCAGGGGAAACACCTAGAACAGCTAGTAAGTCTACTATTGACAATAAAATGATAAAGGTTAAAGACAAAATAGTCAAGCAGGAATTTATAAAGGAACGGTGCCTTAAACTTGCCACAAGTGCACATTAAAGCTAAGTGCAGTGTTGATGGCACACGCTTCTTAAAATGTAACATCTCCAGCCTGCTGCAGAAAACACTTCCTGTAGTGAGAAACAGTGAAGAGGAAATTATGCAGAAAAAAATAATAAAAAGGAATGAGTTCTTTTAGCTCCTCTTGACATTTATTTTTATTCCCAACCTACAGGTTGAGATTGTATGTGTTCTTGTGAGTGTGTGCCATTTTATATTTATAATATAGTGACACATCTAGTTTTAAAGGACCAGGCCCTCATAGGCGGGACCCTCGGACTCGGGGGATTCTCTCTGCAGGCGAAGATGCTCCAGTGTGTTGTGGAAGTGTTTGTTGATCTGCTCCGTTTCCTCACTGGCCTCCAGGTTGGGAAGATCTTCCCTGATCTTCTGAATAAGCTGGTTTAACACCTGGACAGTCACCTGTATGGGCGGAGGAGCAGGGACAGCATATGAGTTAAGAGCTGACTGTTTCACATCATATGGAAGCAGCAGTCTACACGTTTTGAAGGTTGAAAAGTGTGACCATACTCATTAAAAGCCATCAAAATAACACAACTGAAAGGTAACATTAGTGAACGGTTCACTGTATAAATGCACATATTCAAGGAGTCTAAACATTGTGCTACAGAGCAATGCTTTTAACAAGTCGCTCACTTTGCTGGTATCGTGCACAAGGACTATTCTGCTGATGGATAGTTGGTGGCAGTAACGCACAGACGTGTAGCAATGTGCCAACAAAGGCAGTTCAAAAAATCTCTGTCTAAATTTCAGAAGTCAGGTACCTGCAGAGAGACAACAGTAACCTGGGAACTTAAGAGCATGCTAACTGTCTTAAACATGTAGACGTGTGTTGTCCTACCGCATCGTTTTCCCTCTCATAGAAGCAGACGTATCTGTTGAGGATTTCAATGAAAAGCTGGACTTGCAGCGATGGGTCCATACACTGGTTGGCAATCTTCAGGGCTTTCTTTAGACACTCCATCACCCGCTTACCATCGCGGATCTAAGAATGTAACAGTATCAGTACTTAGCAAGGACAGCTGTAGAAACATTTATGATGATCTAGCAAACTTACAGGGCGAGTATTATATTTACTACTAAAAGATCATTGTTGGAAAATCTAAACTAAAAAGACTCCTGTACTAATACTTCTAATAATACTTTTCTGAAGCCCCCTGGTAGCCTCAGGGTTTAACATGTTGACCATGTCATGGTTACATGTACGTGTATTTTAGAACAACTGTGTTTCCTCCTTGACTGTGGAAAGCTGCAGGTCATCATGATGGTGAGCTCCACTTGCTGTGGATGCCATGAAATTAACAAGCCTTTACTCAGTGAGTTTACTGCTAATCACATTTAGTTCCAGATTTAAAATTAGTTTGAAATGGAATGAGAAAAAAAAAAAATGATACCTACACACCTCTTCACCATTTTTGTCAGTGCTGTGACCTGACCAGAAGAGATGTGCGCAGATACTGACGGCTCGGCACTGGTCGGGCTTCTTCAGCAGCTTGGAGGCAGCCAGCGCACACTGAGTCCTCAGCGGCTCGTGGTTTTCCTCGCTGAAACATCGCATTCGCTCAAAGGTTCCAATGATCAGTGTGATGGCTGCCAACTGGGCTTTAGAGTCACTGATCTCATCCTCGTACAGAGAGAAGGCCTGGTGGGGGGGGGGGGGGGGGGGGGGGGTGTTAGAAGAAAAGCAAAGCATGTGAGAAGAAGAGGGCTAGGACAGGGTTTGCTTGTTTTCAATATTTGAGATTCAAAGGGGGAAAAAAACATCAGTAAATCACCACGATTGCCTCGGAATGTTTTGAATAGTTTTCGGTCTTGGGTTGGTCGCCTAGTTTTCAATATTACTGCACTCAAGTTGCTCAGTGCTACTTTTCTATGAACCAACATCACAAACTCCCACGGAATGTTTACATCCAAGGCCTAAGTTTAAGTGTTAGCAAATGCACAATTCCCATTCATCTTTTTTCTTTCTTTTTCATGTACAGTATATCTCAAAAGTGAGTACACCCTTTAGATTTTTGCAAATATTCTGTTATATCCTTTCAGGGGATAACATTATCCTACTGAAACTTTGATATAACTTAAAGTAGTCAGTGTGCTGCTTGAATAACAGTATAGATTTATTGTCCTTTGAAAATTACTCAGTACACAGCTGTTAATGTCTAAACAGCTGGCAACAAAAGTGAGTACACCCCATAGTGAACATGTCCTAATTGTGCCCAATGATGTTGTTTTCCCGCCCTGGTGTCATGTGACTCGTTAGTGTTACAAGGATTCAGGTGTAAATGATAAGCAGGGCTGTTAAATGTGGTGTTTTGGGCACAATTCTCTCTGAATGCTGGACAACATGGCACCTCATGGCAAGGAACTCTCTGAGCGGCTGAAAAAAAGGATTATTGCGCTTCACAAAGATGGCCTTGGCTATAAGAAGATTGCCAACACCATGAAAATGAGTTGCAGCACAGTGGCTAAGATCATACAGCGGTTTTCCAGGACAGGTTCCACTCGGAACAGGCCTCGCCAGGGTCGACCAAAGAAGTTGAGTCCACGTGCTCAGCGTCATATCCAGAGGTTGGTTTCCAAAAATAGACGTGTGCGAGTGCTTCCAGCATTGCTGCAGAGGTTGCAGAAGTGGGATGTCAGTGCCCAGACCATACGCCGCACACTGCATCAAATCGGTTTGTATGGCCGTCGCCCCAGACAGAAGCCCCTTCTGAAACCGATGCATAAGAAAGCCCGCAAACAGTTTGCTGAAGACAATGAATCCAAGAACATGAGTTACTGGAACCATGTCCTGTGGTCTGATGAGACCAAAATAAACCTGTTTGGGTCAGATGGTGTCCGGCGTGTGTGGCGGCACCCTGGTGAGGAGTACCAAGACAAATGTGTTTTGCCTACAGTCAAGCATGGTGGTGGCAGCATCATGGTCTGGGGCTGCATGAGTGCTGCCGGCACTGGGGAGCTGCATTTCATTGAGGGACACATGAATTCCAATATATACTGTGACATCCTGCAGCAGAGCATGATCCCCTCTCTTCGGAAACTGGGCCGTAGGGCAGTTTTCCAACATGATAATGACCCTAAACACACCTCCAAGATGACAACGGCCTTGCTGAAGAAGCTGAAGGTTAAGGTGATGGACTGGCCAAGTATGTCTCCAGACCTAAACCCAATTGAGCACATGTGGGGCATCCTCAAGAGGAAGGTGGAGGAGTGCAAGGTGTCCAACATCCGTGCGCTCCGTGATGTCGTCGTGGAGGAGTGGAAGAAGATTCCAGAAGCAACCTGTGCAGCTCTGGTGAATTCCATGCCCAGGAGGGTTAAAGCAGTGCTAGATAACAATGGTGGTCACACAAAATATTGACACTTTGGGCACAATTTAGACATGTTCACTATGGGGTGTACTCACTTTTGTTGCCAGCTGTTTAGACATTAACAGCTGTGTACTGAGTAATTTTCAAAGGACAATAAATCTATACTGTTATTCAAGCAGCACACTGACTACTTTAAGTTATATCAAAGTTTCAGTAGGATAATGTTATCCCCTGAAAGGATATAACAGAATATTTGCAAAAATCTAAAGGGTGTACTCACTTTTGAGATATACTGTAACTAAATCTCAACTGACTGTCGCTGCCTTAAATCCAGTGTCCTCCCCACTAAAGACTGTAGCCAACACATTTTTTCCAAGATACTGATATTTCTGTTTACATACATTTTCAGTTAAATATGTGGCACTTTTAGTGTTCTTTAGTTTCTCATCTACTGTATATATAATGTGGTTCTGAAGGGAGAGCAACACCACCTGTAGCTTTCCCCCCAATCATAGACCTTTGCACATGAATCTATGGAGGCCAGCAGAAACTATACAGCCTAAACATCACATTCTTACTCCGGGTCACTTTCCCTCCTGTGCTTTGGTTCACAGGGTCAGATGCTTTCACTACGTAGCACGTGTACACACAGTGGAAGAGTTTGATTAAACATTGTACCTGTGACATGAACTCATAAGCTACAGTCTCGTGGTTCTCAAAGCCAATCTCGCCTGCAGCCAGCGCTCCCTGCAGGAAGAGTCGAAGAGGCAGCTCAGCAAGCTCGGCCTTGATAAGAGCACTGATGGTCTGGTGGGCGAAGGAAAAGATCTTCTGACATTTCTTTTCCCACTTGTCATCCTGATGGGAGACACATTTGGAATCATTAAATAGGATGGACAAAACCAGAAATTCAGCATGTGAGATGTGGTGAAAAAGATTGATTGCACACCGATGAGGAGTTTTCTTTGTATCTGAAGGCCAGCTGGTAGGCAGCGAACACCAGAGGAGGGAGTGTGTATCGGATCCTTAGATTTCCACCCGCACCAAAGTGTTTCCGGGCTGTGTTCAGAATCTGACCACAAAGTAGAGTGTTAGCTTTAATGAACAACAGCACAGACATCGGGGCCCATCAATCACAAAGGCAGCTATAGAAACATCGGAAAACATGTTTTGGACCCAAAGCATGCTGTAGAGTTTCAGATTCAGATCTAAAATAGTCAGCAGTAACAGAGCAGGAACAGATTAGTATGTATATATCTATTAATTCACTGGCATGCTCCTTTAATGTTGAGGAAAGGACCCACGAGATACTGTTGATCAGGATCTTCAGAGTGGAGCAGATGGATGAAACGACCCACAAGGCTCTGCTCCTCAGCAAAGTCCTCCGGGTCAGGGTCATCAGCTGGCTGGTCTGGCTGGTCCTGGATCAGTGTGGATACCAAGGTCAAGATGGAGTCCACCTAGAGAAACCAGGGTGGGAGGATTTCATGTACTTTTCTACAAATGTCCTTCCTGCTCTTGGCTGATGGGTCAGAGTGAGTAAGGGACAGTAGGAAGAGACGGCCACACTTCAGTAACTCAACTGAATTAAACGAGGCCTTCCTTTTGTTAAATAACAATGAACATATAGATAAATATTTCCTTTCAATATGAAAAATAAACATGCCATGTTTTAAATGTAACCCAAGTTTTCCCATTTTGTCCAGTGAATGTGTATATTTTTTAAAAGCATTGTATTTTATGTCTGCATCTGCCAGTAGGCATAATAATATGTTCAATACACTACAGGAGAGACTATATCGGTATCAACAATGAGCCAAAATGAGCAAAAAATCCACTATCGTGCATCCCTGAATGCTGCCGTGTAATATGAACGGGAACGTGAATATTAAGATGCTTTAATGATAACAAAGGAACTTCAGATTGGTCTTGTAATATGAATATCACAGACCAGACTGACAGGTTTGTATTGAGCAGTGCTACAGAGGTTTCCTAGTATACATTACTCTAGTATACATGAGTAAAGCTTGATTCATGTCTGTACGTTAAGGGGTTACAGCATACTTAGGGATCCTACTCGCAGCAGTTACACCAAACACTACCACAGAGCTGACGTGTGCTTCTTCAAAAATGCAGCTTCACATCCGGGAACCACAAGAACTGTGGTAGGTCAGCTTGTGTTTTCTCCTGTAGAGATGGTGGATAGTGAAGGTGATGTTAAGGAAGCTGAACAAAGATTCAGCAGACTTCTCCTTTTCAGGGACAATTATTAGTGCTTAGTCTGTCGCACAACATCACAAAGTGAAGGGAAATAGTTACTGTGAGGAATAAAATTAAAGCAGGACAGGTACGACACTGCATCGAGTGTTGTGGGGTGAAATCGGACACTACACTACTGAAGCGGCAATCTACATCCACTGCCAATGTTGAGTGGCAGTGAAGGGTGCGGAGGTCAGGGTGGTGTATGGGTGTGTTGCTTGTCTAATTTTCATGAATGCCCATCCTGTCACAAAGCAACAATGAATGTCCTTGGGCCTAAGTGGTAGTTAGGAATCTGACCTGTTCCTGTGCCAGAATGGTAGTGTTGTAGTCCAGGGTGTTGCTCAGCACATAGCAACTTGTGCTCTTGCGCGACTCGTAGTCGAAGTACTCGAAGAGTGGAGGGAAGTGCTTAAGCTGCAGCACAGTCAGGATGTTGTTGTAGGTGTCCACTGGGATCTTCAACAGTCGGGTGAGTTCCTTTGACACTGCGCTGCTGGTCGCTATGCTAGGGAAGGGAAAAGAAGGGAAAGGGTAAAAGTGTGATACACGAGTGTGAAAGCAAGCCAGGCAGAGTGAATTTAATCATCCCTTTTCTATCCTGCCTGTGATAAAAAAGATTAACATGGAGTAACAATGCTACTTGAGTATGACAGTATCCAGGCTTCTAATCACTGTCCAACACTGACATCCTTGCTCCCTCCTCTCTGAACGCTCCTGCCTTTGCTGTTTACATTCTCTACTGTGAACACCTCTTTTACTCAGTTACCTGGACAATTATTGTATTCCTGAAACCTCAGTGTAACAGGACTTACTGTTCCAAGTTGAGCTTGTTGAATATCTCCACAGTGCTCTCCAGGACCTTATCTACGTAGTCAACGCGGTCAGGGTAGCATTTCATGGCCAAGTTGATGAGAGAGACCTGGAGAGAGACCACGTCCTCTGAGGGCATGTCCTGGCGAGACTGGAGGAGGAGGAATCATAGAATGAGACGTCAGCAGGGTCGCTCCAACATTTGTTTGAAACTTAAAGTCATATAGCTTGGGAGGGAAGTTTTCCTGAATTATCTTACTGTAAGCAGTTGACCTGAATGAAAGTTAAATACTGACCAATGATTGGATGATTCTTCCAATTATTGGAGCTTTTTCTCTTTTGACCTATACCACAAGAGGGATATCTGACACCTTAAAATTGGCTCGCTAACGTTGTTGTCCCTGTTTTGATTATGTATCTCTCTGATTATGAAAATTGTTGTTGGAAGTGTGTGTGTGTGTGTGTGTGTGTGTGTTATAGAGCGAGTAAACTTCATATATCCTACTTGAATGACGGTGGCCACTTGCTGAGAGAAGATGTCAAACAGTTTGATCTCAGTTGGAATGCCAGGGCCATCTTCTCGATGAGCAAACAGAGCGAGCCTGAAAAACAAAACAGAACATCTCAGTGCATTCACACTGTTGAGGTCACTAACAGGGATCACAGAGGAAGTCTTGTTCATTCTTCTTTAAAGAGTGACTTCACACTAAATTCAAATTATTTTTAGATTGTAGATTACAGTCACGTTATTATACTATCTGTTGATCCTGGTCCCATTTTATAGTGTTGCAACAGAGGTAATTTACCTTTTCACAGAGAAAATCCAGTTATTCTATCCCAGTGAAAGATTTATGATGGGATTAACTGAGTTTCTATTTCCATTATCTTAGTTCATTTACAGTGAATCAAACTGTACCTGTCAATGAGGGCAATGATGATGTTCTTGACATTGACATGTTGATGGAGCTCAGCACAGGAACGTAGGAAAGGGTTGAGGGTCTGAAGGTGGAACTCGTCTGGGAAAACCTTAAAAGACAAGAACACTTTAGTTCAGGAGCTGTACTCTATTCTACTTTCACACACACATTAAAACCCATACCATTTAGTGAAGTTCCAGAAATTCATCAGTGAACCAGAGAATTACATTGAATCCACCCATCCTACTCTAATTTAAATATTTGGAATATCTGTTTATACATGTGTGTATAGCATTGAGGGGGCTGCACCTACATTTCATTGTGACAATAATAAACCCTCAAATCTTAGGTGTCTACCTGAATGATGCACTCCATCAAATACTCCTGAGCCAACGAGTCTCTGCAGTTCACAACCTGCTCCAGCACTCCAGAGAGAACAATCTGTGGAGAGAAACAAACAGAGGAAATCACATTCACACAGATGGCAAGTTGCCTAAATAGCTAAATGATTGTACAGTTTGTGTCCTTTGAATTCTGACATGATGAAGACGAAACGTCCTTTTGAAGGTTTGTCTACAGTATTCTGCACTCCTTTTTTATTAATTAAATGACTTGAACCACTTTTTCCGTTACATCAGGTAGGCCTACACAACCGTTTCGGAACAAGCAATTTAAAATAACCAGACGAATCTGATATAAAGTTTTATTTACTCTCGCAAATAAGTGTTGGGACAGAGAGCCTGGCGACTGGTTATACTGTGCACCAGCAGAGAATCGTAAAATAGAACAGATTGAGGACTTTGCTGTGCAAGACTCACAGAATGCTGTTCAGACGGGAAACAACCACAACGACCTCAGTGCTAAATGTAACTCACTGTACAGATGACGGCATCAGCCAGCCTAGAAACCAAGCATATGCCAAATGTGACATAATCTTACCTCTAAAACCAAACCTCATACTAAACTAACTTTAGGCCTTCTCCTAACATTGATTCTGATATTGGTTAGAATAAGATATAAACCCAATTATTCCCTATTAACTGAAATTATAATCTAGTTTTCACTAAACCATTGAGTGCAAACCAAAGTGTCACCACTGTAGACAAATATTGCCACTGTAAGGATCTAATCTCAAAATTAATCATTAGAAACAACAGACACACCTGCTTGTACTTGTCCACGTTGACACCCTCCAGCTGGCTGAGGCGAACAAGGTTGGTGCCCACCAGAATCCTGAGTTCTTGTCGTTCCTTTTCTCTCTTCTCTCGGTCTCGGCTGTGTCCCTGATGCTGCATTCGAACCCATAACTTGTTCATCTCGGCAAAGTTCAGAAGGACAAAGTCGATGGAGTCATTGATATCACCGGTCATATCCTCTGTTCCCCTGTGGAGAAAAAGCTACAGGTTTAGAACATGTCAAAACATTCAAAGACTAATTTAATTTCCCATCTTTTTTAATTTGAGAGCATGACTCCTACTCCCCATGACAAGCCCCTGCTTGTGCTTGGATTTGCTCTGCCTCTCTTCCAACTGCATGCTTGCACTCGGGTATGTTGTTGCCTGCACTCGGGTATATTGTTGCCTGCACTCGGGTATATTGTTGCCTGCACTCGGGTATATTGTTGCCTGCACTCGGGTATATTGTTGCCTGCACTCGGGTATATTGTTGCCTGCACAGATTTCCTGCGCTCCAGCCCTTCTCCCCACACTCAGGCTGCTTCTGTGTTCCGTTTTTTTCAGAATTCTAATTGTAAATAATTTTTGGGGGAAAATATTCAAACTTTCCACTACACTGATTGTCATAGACTTCTGATGTATCATAATTAAGATTGTGAAACCCTATCTCTTTCCTGATTTCCTGTCATCCCATTCCTGTGAACTTGTTGGTAAAGGCATAAAAGGTGTCTACAGTTGGTATTTGACAGAACCGGTCGATACTCAAAAGGTAACGTGACAGGGGGAAGGTCAGAAATCGCAGAGTGAATTCCAATGGTAGTATCTCAGGAAAGCATGCTATAGGAGAGTGCAATGGATGAGTGACACAAAGAGAAAAAGCTCGACTTGCTTACTCTGGCTGCTCTCCATCATCTGGCAGTATGTTGCGGGTGCACTGCAGCAGGTAATTTCTGAGGAAGAGGCCCCTGAGTGGGTGCTGGACACCACGACACATCTCGACCAGGTCCTTCAGAATGTCCTTACGAGACTGGGGGAAGGATCGAACGTACACCACACCCACTGTGATTAGCAGATAGCTGTGGAGAGAGGAGCAAAGCAAAGAGGCTTGGTCTGATAACATTCATATTTGCTAATATTTTTAAAAAGAATAAACGTCTACAGTATCTATGAGAGGCAGCAGATGTGATTGCATCTCTAGCCACATATCTAAAAATGTGGCTAGACTTTGGCTCTTGTCTCGTCAGCCTCACCTCCCAAACCAGCGGTACATGGAAGGCAGTGAATCTGATCACATGAGCCGCAGAGGGAGGAGAACAGGAGTACTTGTGATGGATTTAATGCCAAGAATATTAGCCATTTTATTTAGCTCCTCCTTATATAATCTCAAAAGCGTATAATATAATCTAAAAATAAGGGCAAACGGGAGGTGCATCCCGATCAGACGTTCGTACCACCTCAGCTGTCCACTTTCAACACGAAGGTGCAGCGGCTCTACTCCAGCCACCCTACGAAGGAAACTTATTTTGTATCCGCAAGCTTATTCTTTTGGTCGCTAGCCAAAGCTCATGAACATAAAT
The DNA here is from genome assembly GCF_900634415.1 of Cottoperca gobio. Classification (NCBI taxonomy): domain Eukaryota; kingdom Metazoa; phylum Chordata; class Actinopteri; order Perciformes; family Bovichtidae; genus Cottoperca; species Cottoperca gobio. The sequence continues at coordinate 1,274,986 of NC_041357.1, forward strand.
GAGGGTCAGAACGTAGACGGACTAGTACATCGCAAGCTTTGTTTTCGGGCTCAGCTCCCTCTGCCCCACAAGGCTCTGGTACGACGCCTGCATCACTGCTAACTCCGCACCAAACCGTCTATCCAACTGTCTATCCATCTTCACACTGAGCTGACATGAAACAAGTGCACATAAATGAAATATTGTGTTGCATTCTTTTAAGGTGGGGCTGGGGGTCCTGTTGGGTGGGTGGGCCACCCCCCAAGGCAGGGGTGGGGGAAACACTGTTTTATAATGATTTACAACAATTTATTCAAATGTATTTTGTGTAGATTGGTGGAAGAACAAAACATTTTCAATTTAAAATAAGGGTGTGAATACTTTCTGAAACTACTTCATGTTTGATGAAGGTCATACTCACAGTCTGGGGATGATGTTGCCTGCGTACTGGACCAGCTCATAGAGATCTGCCACCTTGCGTCCTTTGGCAAACTCATCAGTCAGATAAACTTCTAGGTAGTGGAGTTCATCAGAGATAGCCATATCTGATAAGACTGTTAGGGACCAGTTCAAAGCTACCATGGATCACCCATGATTTTTTTTTTTTTTTTTACGCCATATACACCGTTAAAACTGTTTGAATACAACAATGGCACCAGAGCTGGCAAGACTGATCATCAATGCGGACCTATACCTAGGCTGGAAGCGATCCCCACTTTACTACAACTCTGTGCTTCTGTTTCTTTAGGCATTAAAAAGAGTGCCATTGGATCTTGTCTGGTTTTTACTCACATTGCATTAAGTTGAGCTTCTCTGAACATTCCCCTGCGGGAGCCTTTTAAATCTCAGTGGCTCAGTGGGCACCACCAGGCTGCAATGCTCACTCCCGATCCGCGATCACTCTCAGAGGTTTTGAGTCTGTATGTTTGAATGGTTATGAAGACAGGAAGGGAAAGAGTTGTATAGCCTTGAACAAGTTAAGGCCACCTGGATGGCTTTAGCTGGGCCAGCCTTCAGATTGGTCAACAAGAGTTGGGTTGGAAGATTAATGGTGACACATTCAGCTATCCAAAGTTATTTGTGGGACACATCTGATCGTTCTCATTCCATGATCAACAATCACATTAATCTCATCTAAACTGGCTTTAAGTGGACTAAAAATATTTAACTTATACATTTTTGTCAGATGTTTTTCTAAGACTCAGGCCGGCACTAGTTATAAGTCAAACAATGTTTAGCTAAGATTTAACACCAAAGTTAGCAGTCAAACGTTACAAAAATGTATGTGAAGTGAGAACAAATGTATCATTACATAGCCATGTATCAGTCTTAGTACAATTTCCAATAGGCATAAATTACAAAGGTTAAGGATACAGAGCTCATAGTAGCTCTTTGGAGAAAGCATGGAGGTCCTCAGCTCCCCCAGCATGTTAGAGGCGTGCTTCAAAGCATCCATAAGCTTGTCTTGTCCTGCAGCCGCACAACAGAGTCAAGTAATTAAGATGCATAATAGTCACAACTGAGGATAAGGCTCATAACATGAGCGCACACACTACATACATACACATATATAATATATATATATTTATATATAGAATATATTAAGATATATATTATATATATATATATATTATATATATTATATTATATATATATATATATATATATATCATAATATCATATATATATCATAACATACATACATATATACTATATATATACATACATACATACATATATAACATACATACATATATATATACAGACTACATACATATATACATACATACATACATATATACATACATAACATATACTATAAATATATACATACCATACAGAAAGATATAAATATATAGAGAGATATATAGAAACATAGATATAGATAGATAGATAGGATATAAATAGATATAGAGGATAGATATCGGATAGAAACATATATAGATACATGATATATATAGAGATAGATAATATAGAGATATATATAGATATATATATAGAGATATAGATATATATATAAGATATATATAAATATATAGAATAGAGAAATAGATAGAGACATATATAGAATACATATATAGATATATAGATATATATATATATATATATATATATATATACATATAGAATATACATACATACATAGAATATATACAATATATAGATATATATATATATATATAATATATACAGATATATATATACATAACATATATATATATATAATATATACATATACTATATATATATATATATATATATATATATATATATATATATACATAGATATATATATACACATACATATACATATATATATATACATACAGGATATACATATAGATGATATATAGATAATATAGAGAGAATAGATATATATATATACAGAGAGAAGAATAGATATATATATATATATATATATATATAACATATAGATAGAATAGAATATACATATAGATATATATATACAGATATATATAGATATATAGAAATAATATACATATATATATATATAAAGATATAGAATATAGATATACATAATATATATATATAGATGATATATAGCAATATATAGATACAAATAGATAGATACATAGATAGAGATATACAGATATATATAGATATAGAGATATATATACATATATAGAGATATATATATATATACACATAGACAGAGATATATATATATATATATATAGATATATATAGATATACAGATATAGATATATATATATAGATATATACATATATATATATATATATAGATAGACAGAGAATAGAGATATATATATATATATAGAGAGAGATAGATATAGATATATAGATATACTATATATATGTAGAGAGTGAGATATATGTATATATATATATAGAATATACATATATAGATATATAGATAATAGAGAGATATATATATATATATATATATATATATATACATATATATATATATAGATATATGATATATATATATATATATATATATATATATATATATATATATATGTATATATATGGGATATATATATAGGTATAGATATATAGGAGAGAGAGAGTAGGATATAGTAGATAGAGATATAGAGATAGAGAGAGGAATATAGAGGAGAGATCGTATAGAGACTCTATCTATAGAGGGCTCTATCTGATATAAGAGAGAGAGATAGATAGAGAGTGAGATAGATGTAGAGAGATCTATATAATAGATCTAGATAGATATAGAGAGATAGATATATATATATATATATCTAGACAATATAGAGAGAAGATAGATATATAGAGATTATATAGAGACAGAGAATATAGAGATATAGAGACATATAGAGATATATAGAAGTATAATTAGAGATAGATATATAGACACATAGATATCCCTCTAGAGATAAATATATGAGAGCTCATAGATATATATATATATAGATAGTGAGAGACATAGAGATACATATATAAAAGATATAGATATATATAGAGATATAGAGAATATATAGAGATAGAGATATATATAGATATATATAGAGATATAGATATATATATAAATATATATGACATATATATATAGACAAGGATATATCTATTATATATATATATATATAGTATATAGATATAGACATATAAATAGAGATCTAGTCTATATATAGATAGATTCATATATAGAGAAATCTATATCTTATAGATATATAGAGATATCTATAATATATATAGATGTAGATATATAGACATATAGTGTATCTAGAATATATAAATATATATATATATAAGAGATATATATAAATCTCTATATCTATACATATATATATAATATATAGATATCTATATATATAGATAGACATATATATAATACATATATATATATATATATAGATATCTATATATAGATACATATTAGAGAGATAGATATAGACATTATACTAGATATATAAATATCTGACAGTAGATAGATATCTATATATATATATATAATAGATATATATATATCTATCTAAGAGATATATGATATATATATAGATCTAGATATTATATAATATATATATATATATATATACACATATATCTATCTCTATATATAGATATATACACACACATACATTACATTATATATATATATACAGTATATATATTACACAACATAGATATATTATATATACATCATATATATATAAATATATATATACATATACATACACATATCTATACACACATATATATATTATATATATACATATAGATACACCTATATATACACACAGATAGATATATATATATATACATATACATATATATATATACATATATTACATATACACATATATATATATATAATATATGTGTGTATATGAATATAGATATATATATATAATATAGGTGTGTATTATATGTATATTATATATATATATCTTATATATATAGTGTGTTATATGTATATATATATATATATATATATAGTATAATATATATATATAATATCATATAGATGTGTGTGTGTATGTATGTATATATGTATGTATGTATGTATGTATGTATGTAGTATTTAGAGATATATAGAGATATAGATAGAGAGATATAGATGGATAGAGTATAGATATATGATATATAGATATATAGATATAGAGATATAGATATGAAATACCTATATATAGAGATAGATATAGAGATATATAGATATAGATAGATATTATAGATCAGATACCTACATATCTCTAATCATTAGATAGATATCTAGATATAGAATATATACATAGAGATATTATATAGATATAGATATATACAGACATATAGAGAGAGTAGATATAAATATGATATATAGATATAGAGAGATATAAAGATGAACAAAGTATATATATAGATAACACACACATAGATATATATATATATATATAAATATATATAAATATATATATATATATATATATATATATATACATATATATATAGAGATAGATATATTATATATAAGATTATATATACACACACATAATATATATATATATATATATATATAAATATACATATATATATATATATATATATATACAGATACA
>NC_041357.1:1285000-1290000 GCF_900634415.1 Cottoperca gobio
CGCATGGGCTTCACAGCTCTGCCCCGAAGTATGCGGCTTGGTTGTACCCATGCTTGTACACCAGGGGTCACCAACCTTTTTGATAGTGAGAGCTACTTCAAGGGTACTGAATAATATGAAGAGCTACTTGTTTGATACAAACTTCCTGAATTACATAGTTGCACGATTCACCTTTAATGATAAGATTATCATTAATAATCATAATAAATATTCATATATGTGAAGAGACTGTATGATCACATATTAATGTTAATTATTCCTCACAATGATTATTAACAATGAGTTATGGTAGGAAACACAGATATATTTAAACATACAACATTATTTATTTATGTTCTCAATCTATTTCAACATTTGAAAGTCAGAGTTATCACATCTCTGATATTTAAATAAATATCTTTATTGACAGTTTTGTATGAATGAGCACATTTGTAGCATTTTGTTCAAAATCACACCAGTTATATTTTAGTACAAAGTATGACTTCTGTAAAAAAAATAAGGAAATCATTAACTGTCACATCTTCACATCATATCCTGTTTGTACAAATACTAACTTTGTAACATCGGAGAGAGTGGAGATCGGAACCTTTCTCCTTGTCTTAGTGTTTTCAATAACCACCATTGCACCTTTCAAGACCTCTCCGTCCGAAAAGGCTTTCTTGTTCTTTATTTAAAAATGTGCAGCTCTAAATGAAGCTTCCGTTGCTTTGTGTGACTTGTTCACTGGCCTCGTGAAAACAGACTGCTGCTACCCAAAGCTGCCTTTAACTCACGGCTTGTTCTGCCCGCAGTGCTGCAGGTGGGGAGTTAGTTAGTTAGTAATTGAACTCTGACCCCAGACAGTCAGAGTTCATTTAAACATAAAACATTTTAGTTTTTTTAATTCTATATGCAATATTGTCATTTTAAAATAAAGAATAATTCAAGTGTTATCGATTTAAAAAAACAAACAGCAAAACAATTAAATACAAATTTTAGATGGAGCTTCCTGGTGACTAGTGCTATTTTCAGAGCATGCCCTGCGGGCGACCAAGTGGCTACCCACACTAATGATAAAATGCGATATGATGCCATGACTTTTCCTTTTTTTAGTCCCCTTGGTTCATCTACCGACCCTTGGGAGAAAGTCAGGTTTGAGTAGTAAGCCTCTGGTGTCACGTCTACAGAGAATGATTGATGTCCTAACTGAAGACCTGCCTTGATGAGAGGACTGACAGATTACATTTTCATTTTCATTTTGGCACCAAAAGAGCGTGGTGCCATGTGAATGTAATTTTTTCTTTTGCATTTGAATGTTTTCCCCTGTACAGCAGGTTTAGTTATTGAAAAGAAAATGTCAAATGCCATTTTCATGTTCAAATTGTTAGAAAATTGCATTTAATTGTGACTTAAATAATGCTTGCACAAATAAAATAAATGATGCTACATTGTTTGTATTGCATTATCATTTACAAATTTGATTTAACTTTTAAATAATTGTTCACTGTACAGTAGGTTAAGTCTTTTAATTTCAATTTCAAATGGTTAGAAAATTGCATTTAAATTGTAATTGTGACTTTATTATTGCTTGCATAAATGTAAAATTATACATTGGTTATATTGCATTTAACTTTTCAAGTAACATCTGAACATGTCTACTGTACAGCAGGGTATAACTTTAAAAATTGAATGTCAAACAACATTTTCCATTTTCAGATGAATATGGTCATAGTTCGCCCATACAGGTATGTGAAAATTAAAATGCAAATTAGATTATTGCATTTTCATTTTTATTTTGCTCAAAAAACACATACATATGTGGAACATTATGATGCTTTTCTGGAATAACATTTAAATTCAGTTCACAATCCAGTTTACATTACCATTTAAATAAAGTCCACTTTGGGCTTCCATAACATTCTGCACACAGTCAATCTCAATCATTATTGATGAAAAACACTCTAAAAGCCATCTTTTGGAGTCTAAATGTAATTGTAATGGTAACATTCTTGAATGGAAAATGTTCTTAACATTAATGAGCTCAAATAAATTGTTACTTTTATTATTACATTGTAAATAAAATATTTTATTAATGATTAATACTTTTCTATTTAAAAAAATTACCATATGTTCAAAAACTATTTTTTGGTGCACCTGTCAGTCTCTGGCACTTAGAATCGTCGTTACTTTCCCCGACATACGGCGCCCCTGCTCCTGGGCGCTGTGGTGGCCGCCGGCAGTATCAAGATGGACCCCGCCAAGGTGAAAACGGCCCTCCACCGGTTCCTGCCTCCAGAAAGAGGCTGCAGCTGTTCCTGAGGTTGGCCAATTCACCAGCCCTCCGCCAAAGAGACTAATGAAATGATGCTTGATCAGGTGTTCAGGCTACACAAACGTGTCTTTGCAATTTACTTATTAAATGGAATGTAATTATTGTACCTACCAAATAAACCAGTAAATATGTAAATGTCTTGACATTTATATGAGTTGGGGTGCCATTCTGGCATCTGGGTTAAGACTCAGACCATGAACTACAGTGTCCCTGGTTTGAATCCACCTCATTTCCTGTCATCTCTCTCCTGTCTGTAATAAAGGCTGAAAATGCCCCAAAATATTCAAAATAAAACATGAATATGGTTTTAAATGTTTATCAATACTATTTTCACCCTAACATGACAGTCATTAACAAAACAGTGACTGCTTAAAATGCTTTATTATAAAGAAATCTATCAAATGAAACATCAAACAATGCAAACCGTAGCTTTACATGTAAGAGGAAACATCAACACAGAAAAGGCAATGGTGCATTTAATAAAGCTTACAAGGTATTCACATTCAAAGCTAGGCATTTAAAAATTCACATAAATAAAACTATACTACTGCAAGAAAAACAATACTTTTTTATTAGGTATAGAAAAGTAGTCTACTTTTTTACTCAATATCCAATTGCAGTTAATTTGACCAACATCCTGATCCTCATCTACAGATAGCAAAGTCTTCGGCTCACTGACTCTGGATGCCCTGATTCTTGTTGTGTTAAAAGGAACACTGTGTGTTAAAGCACACTTTGTATAAGATGGCAAACAATCAGAAAAGGCTAAATGTCTGATCATTGGTGCTCTTTCATGTGGCACTACACCTGTTCCTGAATCCTACAGTGTGACTAATATTGTGTCATTCTTGTCCTTTATCAACTTTCTGTAGGTGCTACTCTTCGTTCATCTATGGTTACTGATCATTGTTACCTTGTCTTTGTTCCAAACAAACAGAGTTCCAAACACATCTCTCTGTGAAGGTTTACTGAAAGTGACAGAATGGAACATTGCACTCAGTACAGGTGTCTTTCTCCACTCTTGAGGACACTGTCTTCTGTTTGGTCATGTCTGACTGGACAGTGCTGGCAGGGTGTCGCAGCAACCTTTCCGGGTGCAAACTGGCTGAACATGCATTCAGTTCCTGGTTCTACAACATGCAGCAAGGAGTGCACGCTTTCAGGCTTTCAAGATCACAAATCCATTTACTGCTGTCTCAGAGCCAGTGTCTCATCTCTTGTGGAAGCTGGGACTATGAATGATCTGAGAGAGCTTTCCAAACGAGGCCATCGTGTCCACAGGTTCTTCTGTTTGTGTTCTCTGTCCTGGCTGGTCAGCGACGTCCAGTCCAGGAGACGAGACCTGATCCAGGTTATTGATCCTGGGGAGGAACTGGGCCAGAGCCGGCACGCCTCGGTCTCGACCTTGCAGCCTCTGCCTGGGGTTTCCAAGACTGAGCAGGGCTCCGTGTCTGTCAGAGACGTAGATATTGTACCCGTCCGGCAGGATCTGCTCTCTGAAGGTGCAGTCGTCTCTGCTGTAGGTGTGCTGCAAATGATGGGACACATTCGCATATAAACATATTCATGTTCTACAAATATTGAGTTTTTGAAATGACTCTTTCCTCTTTTTTATGACTTTCCATGCATCTTCTCCTGTCAATGCACTACCGCAGTATCTACGAGCAGCACACTTTCCTCCAGTTTTGTTTAGTTTTGTTTCCATTCAGCCTATTTTTCTCATTTCATCCCTATGTTTATATTTACATTCTATAAATATATTGGATTATTAGGTAATGTTAACAAACTTTTATGGGTGGTGATAGCCTAGTGGTCTAGTGGTACGGCTTCTAAACAGAACACCAGAAGCTTGTGAGTTCAATACCAGAGCTGCCACCATTGTGCCCCTGAGCAAGGCACTTAACCCTGACCCGCTCCAGGGAGACAGTCCCTGTAGTTAGTGCACTGTAAGTCTCTCTGGATAAGAGCATCTGCTTAATGACCTGTGATGTAATGGGAAGAACTTTTGTAACTTTTGTTGGACAAAACAATCCAAGTCTGAGAAATTGTAATGGACTTTTATTGTTTTCTGGCAATTCATAGTGGTGTAACCATTTTATGACCTTTAAAAAGTTAATAGAGAAAATAATCACCAGTCAAGCATAAATTGCAAAACTAAAATGTCTTGAAAAACGTCAAATAAGGAGTCATGTGCACATGTTGCACAGTGATGGGGAGGACTGAGAGGCTGATTAGGCTGTGTGTAACAGCTAAACCATGAACTTTTACTTATTGCCGGATCCCCCCATATTTTGTATTATATTATCAATATACAAAACTATGAATTAAGCTGATTCTATTCACTGGTACACATACAGGTTAGAAAGTAGCTCAGACAGTAAAATTAATCCTAAATGAGAATGGCAGTTTCTATTAGGATTGCATGAATGGTGGTTTAGATAGAAGGCCCCTTTTATCAAAAAATCAACAAGAAAACATACGTAAATGGTGCTGCAAGTTCTTCGACAGCTGTTTACTTTGGCCATAGAGAGCCAGTCAGAGGCCAAGGTCGTTGTTGCTGCTGCTGGTTCTTTTCATTCAGGTTTTTCACTTTGCAAACACATCCTATCCTGCACCACACTGGACAAAGGTTGATGAACCAGTCGTTTGTTTTAATGAAAGACTGACTGGCATGCAATGTTTTCTGAAC
>NC_041357.1:1297500-1300000 GCF_900634415.1 Cottoperca gobio
GTGGTAGTAGTGGTATTGGAAGTAGTGGTATTAATATTAGTAGTAGTAGTAGTAGTAGCAGTAGCAGTAGCAGTAGTAGTAGTAGTAGTAGTAGCAGTAGTAGTAGTAGTAGTAGTAATAGTAGTATTAATAGTAGTAGTGGTAGTAGTAGTGGTAGTAGTAGTAGTAGTAGTAGTAGTAGTAGTATTAGTAATGGTAGTGATAGTAGTATTAGTAGAAGTAGCAATAGTAGTAGTAGTAGTAGTATTATTAGTAGTGGTAGTAATAGTAGTAGTAGTGGTAGTAGTAGTAGAAGTAGTTGTAGTAGTCGTGGTATTATTATAAGTAGTCTCATAAGAGTAGTGGTAGTAGTGGTAGAAGTAGTAGTAGTAGTAGTAGTACTAGTAGTAGCAGTAGTAGTACTAATAGTATTTGTTGTAGAAATCGTAGTCCTAGTTGTACTGGTAGTGTTAGTAGTAGGAGTAGTAATAGTGGTAGTAGTAGCAGTAGTGGTAGAATTAGTGGTAGTAGTGGTTGTGGAAGTCGTGGTCGTAATAGTGGTAGTAGTAGCAGTAGTAGTAGTATTACTACTATTAGGGGTAGAATTCATGGTAGTAGTGGTAGTGGAAGTAGTGTTAGTATTAATAGTAGTAGTAGTAGTAGCAGTAGCAGTATTAGTAGTAGCAGTAGTAGTAGTAGTAGTAGTAATAGTAGTAGTGGTAGTAGTAGTGGTAGTAGTAGTAGTAGAAGCAGTAGTAGTACTAGTGGTATTAGTTGTAGAAGTAGTAGTACTAGTAGTTGTAGTAGTAGTAATAGTAGTATTAGTATTAGTAGTAGTAGTAGTTGTAGTGGTAGTGTTAGTAGTAGGAGTAGTAATAGTGGTAGTAGTAGTAGTAGTGGTAGAATTAGTGGTAGTAGTGGTATTGGAAGTAGTGGTAGTAATATTTAGTAGTAGTAGTAGTAGTAGTAGTAGTAGCAGTAGCAGTAGTAGTAGTAGTAGTAGTAGTAGCAGTAGTAGTAGTAGTAGTAGTAATAGTAGTATTAATAGTAGTAGTGGTAGTAGTAGTGGTAGTAGTAGTAGTAGTAGTAGTAGTATTAGTAATGGTAGTGATAGTAGTATTAGTAGAAGTAGCAATAGTAGTAGTAGTAGTAGTATTATTAGTAGTGGTAGTAATAGTAGTAGTAGTGGTAGTAGTAGTAGTGGTAGTAGTAGTAGAATAAGTAATAGTAGTGGTAGTGATAGTAGTAGTAGTAGTAGTCGTAGTAGTAGTGGTAGTATTGATAGTATTATTAGAAGTGGACTAATAGTAGTGGTAGTGATAGTTGTACTAGAAGTAGCAAGTAGTAGTAATAGTAGTAGCTGTAGTAGTAGTAGTAGTAGTAGTACTAGTAGTGGTAGTGGTTGTAGTAGTAGTAGGAGTAGTAATAGCAGTAGGTTGTAGTAGTGGTAGTAATAGTATTAATAGTAGTAGTAGTAGTAGTAGTAGTACTAGTAGTGGTAGTGTTAGTAGTAGTAATAGTAGTAGTAGTAGTAGTAGTTGTAGTGGTAGTGTTAGTAGTAGGAGTAGTAATAGTGGTAGTAGTAGTAGTAGTGGTATATTAGTGGTAGTAGTGGTATTGGAAGTAGTGGTATTAATATTAGTAGTAGTAGTAGTAGTAGTAGTAGTAGTAGTAGTAGCAGTAGCAGTAGCAGTAGCAGCAGTAGTAGTAAGTACAGTAGTATTAATAGTAGTAGTGGTAGTAGTATTGGTAGTAGTAGTAGTATAGTAGTATGTTAGTAGTAGTATTAGTATTAGTAATGGTAGTAATAGTAGTCGTAGTAGTAGCAGTAGTAGTAGTAGGTGTAGTATTAGTAGTGGTAGTAATAGTAGTAGTAGAAGCAGTAGTAGTACTAGTAGTATTAGTTGTAGAAGTAGTAGTACTAGTAGTGGTAGTAGTTGTAATAGTAGTATTAGTATTAGTAGTAGTAGTAGTTGTAGTGGTAGTGTTAGTAGTAGGAGTAGTAATAGTGGTAGTAGTAGTAGTAGTGGTAGAATTAGTGGTAGTAGTGGTATTGGAAGTAGTGGTAGTAATATTAGTAGTAGTAGTAGTAGTAGTAGTAGTAGTAGCAGTAGCAGTAGTAGTAGTAGTAGTAGCAGTAGTAGTAGTAGTAGTAGTAATAGTAGTATTAATAGTAGTAGTGGTAGTAGTAGTGGTAGTAGTAGTAGTAGTAGTAGTAGTAGTATTAGTAATGGTAGTGATAGTAGTATTAGTAGAAGTAGCAATAGTAGTAGTAGTAGTAGTATTATTAGTAGTGGTAGTAATAGTAGTAGTAGTGGTAGTAGTAGTAGAAGTAGTTGTAGTAGTCGTGGTATTATTATAAGTAGTCTCATAAGAGTAGTGGTAGTAGTGGTAGAAGTAGTAGTAGTAGTAGTAGTACTAGTAGTAGCAGTAGTAGTACTAATAGTATTTGTTGTAGAAATCGTAGTCCTAGTTGTACTGGTAGTGTTAGTAGTAGGAGTAGTAATAGTGGTAGTAGTAG
>NC_041357.1:1307500-1312500 GCF_900634415.1 Cottoperca gobio
GTAGTAGTAGTAGCAGTAGTAGTAGCGGTATTGGTAGTATTATTAGTTGCAGTAGTAGTAGTAGTAGTAGCAGTTGCAGTAATGGTAGTAGTAGTAGTAGTAATAGTAGTAGTAGTAGTAGTAGTAGTAGTAGTGGTAGTAGTGGTTGTCACGTCTGTGCCTGAACTCGCACCTGCCACGCCCCCCTCTGTCTCCACTCACTCACCTGCACTGCATCCACAATCACCGGAATACTGATTGCCAGCACCTGTGTTCACAGCATAAAGTCTCCTCACTCCCTTCACTCCGCATCTGGCCTCGTACAAAGTGGACTAAACCCCATGGACTTCCTCCCCAGATTCTGCAACGCGATTTTCCTGCCTTTTGCCTTTTTGCCCGTCTGTCTGCCTGATCCCGGTATCGTACCGTTTTCTGTTTGCTCCGTTGGTTCTCGTTTGTTCCGAGTTCGACTCGTGTACCTTGTTTTGACGCTCCCTGTTTTGTACTTTTTAGTTCACTGTGCTTTTACGCCAGTCTCCTTATTTTCCAGTGCTTAGAGCCTGAGTATTCCTGAGTTCCTGATCCTTGTGTTCACCCCTCCCCTGTCTGTATGGTGTTTCCATCTGCTCGCTGGCTGAGCCTAATAAACTATTGTCAATTCCATCTCTGAGTCCTGACGTCCGTGACAGAAGGCCAGATCATAAGAACTTAGAGTACATACGTCAGGCACGTCGTCTGAACCCCCGACAAGCCAGGTGGGCCCTCTTCTTCACCCGATTTGATTTTACCCTCACGTACCGTCCAGGACCCAAGAACATCCAGGCGGACGCTCTCTCTCGCATCCATGACGCGCCGGAGTGCGTCGAAGAGCCGGAGGGCATCTTACCATCTCGCCTGATCGCTGCCCCGATCATATGGGCCCTGGACGAACACATCACTCAAGCCCAAGTCGATGATCCAGCTCCGCCGGGCACCCCAGCCAATAAGACATACATCCCAGCCACTCTGCGAGATCAGGTAATGGAGTCTACTCACAGCTCACTGGGCACAGGTCACCCTGGGGCCAATCAAAACCCTTTCACTCCTGCAGGAACGCTTCTGGTGGCCAGGCATGGCTAAGATGGTCAGAAGGTTCGTAGCCGGATGCGCGGCATGCGCCATGGCGAAGACTCCTCGCCAGTTACCAGCCGGCAAATTACAACCTCTGCCCATTCCCCAGAGACCATGGTCACATCTAGGCGTAGACTTCGTCACAGACCTGCCTCCATCACATGGGTTCACCTGCATTTTCATTATAGTAGATCGTTTTTCAAAATCCTGTAAACTCATCCCTTTAAAACGTATTCCCACAGCTGCCGACTCTGCCTCCGCCCTGTTTGACCATGTCTTCCGCCATTTCGGTCTACCAGAGGACGTGGTCTCGGACCGTGGACCACAGTTCATTTCCCGGTTCTGGAGAGCCTTTTTCTCGCGCCTAGGTGTGACCGTGAGCCTGACGTCTGGTTACCATCCACAGACCAATGGGCAGACTGAGAGGAAAGTGCAAGAGGTCAGCCGGTATCTACGAACCTTCTGCCACAACCATCAGCACAGCTGGAGCCAGTTTCTCCCTTGGGCCGAGTACGCACAGAATTCCCTCCGTCAGGCCACTACGGGGCTCACCCCTTTCCAGTGCGTACTCGGTTACCAACCACCACTGTTTCCCTGGACGTGCGAACCTTCCACAGTCCCCGCTGTTAACCACTGGTACCAGCAGAGTGGGAGGGTCTGGAACGAGGCACATCACCACCTGCAGAGGGCAGTCCGACGCCACCAACGCCAGGCTGATGTCCGACGGGGACCTAACCCCGCCTTCTCCGTCGGGCAGAAAGTTTGGCTCTCCACCAGGGACATCAGGATGCGACTACCCTCTCGCAAGTTAAGTCCTCGCTTCATTGGTCCCTTTCCCATTATCAAGCAAATAAATGCGGTCGCCTTTAAGCTCCAGTTGCCACCTCACTACCGTATACACCCAGTATTTCATGTGTCTCTCCTGAAACCGTATCACCCTCCAATCACTTCTCCCTCTTCTCCCTCAGAGCCTGGCGTGAACGAACCCCCCCTGCCGCTCCTGCTGGAAGAGGGTCCCGTCTACGCCATAAGGGAGATTCTGGCGTCACGACGTCATCGAGGCCGCCTTGAATACCTCATCGATTGGGAGGGCTACGGTCCTGAGGAGAGAGCCTGGGTCCTTCGTGACGACATCTTGGACCCGGTCCTCCTCGAGGTCTTCCATCGAGACCACCCGCACCTCCCAGCACCCCGAGGTCGTGGTAGGCCGAGACGACGACTCCGACGTCGGGACCCTCGGCCCGCTGGAGCGGTCCCTGGAGGGGGGGGTAATGTCACGTCTGTGCCTGAACTCGCACCTGCCACGCCCCCCTCTGTCTCCACTCACTCACCTGCACTGCATCCACAATCACCGGAATACTGATTGCCAGCACCTGTGTTCACAGCATAAAGTCTCCTCACTCCCTTCACTCCGCATCTGGCCTCGTACAAAGTGGACAAAACCCCATGGACTTCCTCCCCAGATTCTGCAACGCGATTTTCCTGCCTTTTGCCTTTTTGCCCGTCTGTCTGCCTGATCCCGGTATCGTACCGTTTTCTGTTTGCTCCGTTGGTTCTCGTTTGTTCCGAGTTCGACTCGTGTACCTTGTTTTGACGCTCCCTGTTTTGTACTTTTTAGTTCACTGTGCTTTTACGCCAGTCTCCTTATTTTCCAGTGCTTAGAGCCTGAGTATTCCTGAGTTCCTGATCCTTGTGTTCACCCCTCCCCTGTCTGTATGGTGTTTCCATCTGCTCGCTGGCTGAGCCTAATAAACTATTGTCAATTCCATCTCTGAGTCCTGACGTCCGTGACAGTGGTATTGGTAGTATTATTATTATTAATATTAGTAGTAGTAGTAGTAGTAGTAGTAAGTAGTGGAAGTAATACTAGTAGTAGTGGTAGTAGTAGTATTAGCAATAATATTATTAGTCGTAGTAGTGGTAGTAGCAGTAGTAGTAGTAGTGATATTGGTAGTATTGTTGTTATTATTATTAGTAGTTGTAGTAGTGGTATTAGTGGTAGTGGTTGTGTTAGTGGTAGAAGTAGTGGTAGTAGTCTCAGTAGTAGTAGTAGTATTGATAGTATTATTAGAAGTGGACTATTAGTAGTGGTAGTGATAGTTGTAGTAGTAGCTGTAGTAGTAGTAGTAGTAGTAGTGGTTGTAGTAGTAGTAGGAGTAGTAATAGCAGTAGTTGTAGTAATAGTAGTAGTGGTAGTGTTAGTAGTAGTAATAGTAGTAGTAGTAGTGTTAGTAGTAAGAGTAGTAATAGTGGTAGTAGTAGTGGTATAATTAGTAGTGGTATTGGAAGTAGTGGTATTAATATTAGCAGTAGCAGCAGTAGTAGTAGTAATAGTAGTATTAATAGTAGTAGTGGTAGTAGTAGTGGTAGTAGTATTAGTAGTAATGTTAGTAGTAGTATTAGTAATGGTAGTAATAGTAGTCGTAGTAGTAGCAGTAGTAGTAGTAGGTGTAGTATTAGTAGTGGTAGTAATAGTAGTAGTAGAAGCAGTAGTAGTACTAGTAGTATTAGTTGTAGAAGTAGTAGTACTAGTAGTGGTAGTAGTAGTAATAGTAGTATTAGTATTAGTAGTAGTTGTAGTGTTAGTAGTAGGAGTAGTAATAGTGGTAGTAGTAGTAGTAGTGGTAGAATTAGTGGTAGTAGTGGTATTGGAAGTAGTGGTATTAATATTAGTAGTAGTAGTAGCAGTAGTAGTAGCAGTAGTAGTAGTAGTAATAGTAGTATTAATAGTAGTAGTGGTAGCAGTAGTAGTGGTAGCAGTAGTAGTAGTATTAGTAATGGTAGTGATAGTAGTATTAGTAGAAGTAGCAATAGTGGTAGTAGTAGTAGTAGTGGTAGAATTAGTGGTAGTAGTGGTATTGGAAGTAGTGGTATTAGTAGTAGTAGTAGTAGCAGTAGTAGTAGTAGTATTAATAGTAGTAGTGGTAGTAGTAGTGGTAGCAGTAGTAGTAGTATTAGTAATGGTAGTGATAGTAGTATTAGTAGAAGTAGCAATAGTAGTAGTAATAGTATTATTAGTAGTGGTAGTAATAGTAGTAGTAGTGGTAGTAGTAGTAGAAGTAGTTGTAGTAGTCGTGGTATTATTATAAGTAGTCTCATAAGAGTAGTGGTAGAAGTAGTAGTAGTACTAGTAGTAGCAGTAGTAGTACTAATAGTATTTGTTGTAGAAATCATAGTCCTAGTTGTACTGGTAGTGTTAGTAGTAGGAGTAGTAATAGTGGTAGTAGTAGCAGTAGTGGTAGAATTAGTGGTAGTAGTGGTTGTGGAAGTCGTGGTCGTAATAGTGGTAGTAGTATTAGTAGTATTAGTAGTTGTAGTGTTAGTGTTAGTAGTAGTTGTAGTAATAATGGTCGTAGTAGTAGTAGTAGTAGTGTTAGAATTTGTGGTAGTGGAAGTAGTGGTATTCATAGTAGTAGTAGTAGTATAAGTAGCAGTAGCAATAGTAGTAGTAGTAGTAGTAGTAGCAGTAGTAGTAGTAGTAATAGTAGTATTAATAGTAGTAGTGGTAGTAGCATTATTAGGAGTAATGTTAGTAGTAGTATTAGTATTAGTAATCGTCGTCGTAGTAGTAGTAGTATTAGTAGCAGTAGTAGTAGTAGTAGCTGTAGTATTAGTTGTGGTAGTAATTGTAGTAGTAGTATCAGTAGTAGTACTAGTAGTATTAGTTGTAGAAGTAGTAGTACTTGCTGTGGTAGAGGTAGTAGTAGTAGTAGTAGTTGTAGTGGTAGTGTTAGTAGTAGGAGTAGTAATAGTGGTAGTAGTAGTAGGAGTATTAGTAGTAGTAGTAGTGGTAGAATTAGTGGTAGTAGTGGTAGTGTAAGTAGTGGTATAATGATTATTATTATTATTAGTAGTAGCAGTAGTAATAGTAGTAATAGTAGTATGAATAGTCGTAGTGGTAGTAGTAGTGG
>NC_041357.1:1620000-1762500 GCF_900634415.1 Cottoperca gobio
ATCAATATGGAGGTATATTCCCCTCCTCCCCACCATATATGAGGTATTCATAAACAATTGTGTATTCTGCATTAAAAGAGGGCATGCATTTGGGACTCTAACTCACAATGTCATGATCAGAACAGGAATTACAGCCCCCCCCCAAACGTTCATCGACATAGTGAAATATGTATACTGCTCATTCATCCAACACCTCTTCAGATAGGCATTACAACTGGCTGTCCATGGAGTGCAGTTAATGTTATAATTGCCATTAACCAAGGGATAAAGTAGATGTGCCAATTTGCCCCCCCGGTAGTGGTTTCCCCGAACCCAATGCAGGGATTTGCAGATTATGTCCAGCGAGCCTCAAGGGAAGAGAGCCTAATTAAGAACATACTCCCCAGGACAGATTCTTTTTTGGAATGGTCAGGCCTGGAGGTCAAGAACAAAAGCTGATGCATAGCAGCTGTTCACATAGCAACAACACCTATATAGACAGGTCAATTTATGACAAACAACCACCTGACCCACAACAAATTGCAACAAAAGGCTTAAAATCAATAAATTGCCCATATATAATATATCCCCTCTCGAAAGGCAATGATCTTTGAATGTGAAACTTCATCTGTAATGTTATGTCCGTTACACTGCATCAGTGAAGTGTCCATTTCCGCACTGGGCGTGATGTACCAGTGCACTTACGTGATGGACCAGAATCAACAAGTAGCAAATCTGTCCGAGAGATGGTGATCAAGAGCAGGCATTCTCCAGAATGTGTTCGTATCTTGTGATGAATGATGAGAAACAGATGACTGTTTCGTACCTTCGGGGCAAAATGGAGGAGTTTCTTACTGGTGAAAATTCTCTTCCATACACCAACTACTATCTGAAGAACAAAATGAAAGAAAGATACGGGGACTCCATTTATATTGCTGCAGGAGAGGGTCTAAATGACATAGTTACATTCAGGGAGAGCACATCACACATACTCCGGGCTTACTACAAAGGTGCACAGCGAGAAGGAGATGAAGAGGCACAAAAGAAAACCATAATCGAGACCGCAGCAAGGCTGATCAAGAGTGATATCAAGACAGATGTACTATCTGTCACTGATCATTACCCAAAATCAGAAGAACTTGAACTTGAATCTGCACTGGTATTCCTTCCAGACACTTCAAATCAACATTTTCACCATTTGTCGAAGGGTTGACGTAGAGAAACAGTTCAATATCCAAATCTCAAGAACAAACATTCTGCAGAGAGGCCTTCTACGGTGGCAACATAACATTTTTTTCTCACAGGTAGTCAAATATGAACATATTTGCATTTTTATATACTCTTATAAAGCAAGTGGAAAATCTGATATCATTAGAAACTTGTTCATTTTAGATTTCAGCTTATGAATTATGTCTGTCATACTTTGGTTAAAGGGCAGCTAACCAAAGGTTAATGAAAGAAATGTACACTTTTATCTGTAATATACACAACTTATCGCAGGACATCTGTCCTTGAGTTGTGTGTTATGCTGTTAATTGGGTTTTAGTTTTTCCATAATGTCCATAAAAAAGTGAATATAACCCCATTCATGTAGAGTCATTTAGAGTCATGGCAGTTTGACTTAAACAACCCAACTACAACTCTCTGGAGGGCTACATAGAAATATGTTCAGACAATGTTTATATTTATATTCCCTTTGAACTTCTAATTAATCTATTCCGGTACAAAGTAATTAGCTAGTAGTTCATTGTTGTGCTGTCAGAGATTATAAGGCCACAACAACACAATAATAAATTACTACTTGAGCATCAAAGTAAATGCTGTTTGTACTTCTGTATATCCGAAGAGCCCACGATACTCTCTGACTTTGACAGTGGCCTTTAGAGGTGTGTTTACTTCTATGCAAGTAAGGACAAACTGTACCTTTTTGATAAATGTTTTCTAACAGAAGTAATACATTCATGCTCAAACTGTGTAGGACTGTTGGAGAGATGTTAGATGTTAGTTTGGCACAAGGTGGCCCGAAACTGGAGCTATCTCTGTTCAAAACAAGGAGTCCATTGCTCAGTATGATAGGACATGTATTTCTGTTTGTATAGGAAAATATAATACATGAGTATGGTTTTGAAGGAATTAGTTTTTCTTTCTTCTGTTGTCGCGGCATCATACTCCACGCAGAGCTGAGGTTGCAACCTTGGTTGGAACAACTAAGGGAAGGGCTGCAGCTGTGCGGCCTTCTTTCACTAAACCCCGCAGTACCCAGATGTTCCTGGGGAAGATTTAAAGGTGAGCAAAACAAGAAAGACCATTTCATTTTTAGAACAATAATCACTTAGTTGCTGGACAATTTCATAATAAAGGGTGATACAATTTACACCTTGATTTTATCTCATCATAGGTCAATGCATAGTTTGTCAAGGCATGGCATTCATCCTCAACTGAGTGACAAAGGGACTAGCAGGCATCAGGTGACCGCAAGGACTTCCTTAATGAAACTGAAGGTGGGTATATGGTTTTTGATTTCCTGCTAATAAATCTTTTTTACTTATATTTATTGAAACAGAGCCAGCTGCCACCTGTAGTTTAGTTTGTGTAACACTGGTTTTGAATGTTTTATTCTCCCTGAAAAGTCCTTATGATAGTAATAGGTATTATTTGATAGGGTCCTTTGTGTTTTAAAATCAGAGGCCAGCTCTAGCAAAACATGTTTGACTGTACAAGGCCATAATCACAATAAGTGTATATATATATATACACACAGGGGTGCACATAACTGGTACGCAGGTACGCATGCGCGGCAAAAATCTGGATTGTGTAACGTCACTACGCGCCTTTTCCTACATGATAGGTCATCAAAACAACACATATTTTGTTTACATGTGTTTCTTGCCAACACTCAATGGAGTAGACTACTAGACATGTGAAAAAAACAAAAGACATGAAGAAGCTACTTTGGCGTTTGGCCACATTAAAAAAAACAGCAAACCGAGCCGGAGCAGAAGAAAATATTTTCTTCTGAAAAGTGGCTCCAAGACGTGCCGTGGCTGGATGCTAATGATGAGTTCACCGAAATGTGGTGCAAAATATGCTGCTCGTATCCACAGCAGACGAAACAGGTAAGTTTTATACAGGCTCGAAGAATTTCAACCACCCTTTGTTTGAAAAACATGGAAAGAGCAAGGAGCACGTTAATGTGGAACAAGCTATCGCTAATAAACAAGCTAGCAAAGAAGAACTATCCAGCCACCCACTTGCTAGATGGCGAAACAAGCTGAATGAAGAACAACGGCAAGCCCTGTGTAATATTTTTCTCCTCGCCTTTCATAAAGCTAAACATACACGTCCCATGTCTTCCTGTGCTGAGGATATTCCTTTACTGAAGCGGCTAGGAGTAAATCTCGGATGCGCAAAACACTCACATGAAGGGGGACACGGATAATGCAGACCCTCGCGCAAACTATCAGTGGGGAGACTAGACTCAAGTTGCAGTCTGCTGAATTTTGGGGGCTGCTTTTTGATGGATCTGAGGACATCACAAAAACTGAGCAGGAGATCGTTTACATCATGTCCAGCAACGGAGAGTTTACGTCGGACTTTCTTGGACTGATTGAACTTGGTGCTGAAGGAAACATGCAGGCCATAACAGACGGACTTGTGAAGCTTTTCCAGGAGGCAGGCTTGGATGACTGGACAACAAAGTTGGTCGCCGTGTGCATGGACGGACATTGGACAGTTCACACTCCTGCTTGATGGTGAAGGCCACTACAGGACACACACTGTTTCTAATGCTGATGCTGACAGGGACATGACTAACTTACTCAGGGGGTTAATTGAAGAGTTTGAAATCAGATATGACTCCCTCAAGTCATGTGATCATTTCTTAGTATTTGATCCAACTTGGCCTCAGGAAATGCAAGGATTTCACAGTTTTGGCAATACAACAGTTTGCACCATTCTTCAGAAATATGAGGCCACCTTGCACCTTGACAGAGACACTACTACCAAACTGGTGTAGCGTGGTGCAGGGACCCCCTACTGTATATATTGTGTAGAGGAGGCTTGAAGAGGTCTGTGGGGGGAGGGGCGTGGTGCAAATTTTAGTTCACTAAAGTCCTCCACTCTGTCTCTGACTGTAGGTGTGTGTCGCCGCCCTTCGCAAAGTACAGCGGAGGAGAGAATGTGAATGTGAATGCGCAAAGCAAAGCATTTTTTTTTTATATACAAATAAAAATACTAATTTATTTTTGTATTGCTCTATCTACAATTTTGCAACCCCCCCCTGCAGTACCTCCACGGACCCCCTGGACCCTGCTCTGCGGGTGACCAATCATGTTCTAAAAATAGCACTAGTCACCATGAAGCTCTGTCTAAAATGTGTATTTAATTGTTTTCTTGTTTTCTTTTCAATATTGAATATAGAATTTAAAAAAACAAAATGTTTTATGTGTATATGAACTCTGACCCTGTAAGCTAAATCTCCATTTCCCTTTTCGCTGAGACAAGCTAGCGGGAGCAGCTACGATGGGGCGCTAGGTGCGTTCTTTACGATAAACATGGCAGAAAAGTAAAAGAAAACAAACTATTTTCAAAATGATTGGGAGGAAGAATTATTTTTTACAACAGTGAAAGAAAAGTGTGTATGTCTCATTTGCGGGGCCACGGCAAAGCGGCACATTGTGGAGACACTTCGGTTCGTGTCACAGAAGCTACCATGCTAACTAACTAACTACCCACCTGCAGCACTGCGGGCAGAACAAGCCGAGAGTTAAAGGCAGCTTTGGGCAGCAGCATCTGTTTTCACGAGGCCGGTGAACAAGTCACAGGAAGCAGCGGAAGCTTCATTTAGAACTTCACATTATTAAATAAAGAACAAGAAAGCCTTTTCGGACGGAGAGGTCTTGAAAGGTGCAATTATGTTATTGAAAACACTGTTCAAAGACGAGAAGAAAGGTTCTGATGTCATCTCCACTCTCCGATGTTACAAAGTTAGTGTTTGTACAAACAGGATATGATGTGAAGATGTGACAGTTAATGATTTCCTTATTTTTTTTACAGAAGTGATATTTTGTACTAAAATATAACAGGTGTGATTTTGAACAAAATGCTACAAATGTGCTCATTCATACAAAACTGTCAATAAAGATATTTACAAAAATATCAGAGATGTGAGTCTGACTTTCAAATAATTGAAATAGATTGAGAACATAAATAAATAATGTTGCATGTTTAAATATATCTGTGTTTCCTACCATAAATCATTGTTAATAATCATTGTGAGGGATAATTAACATTAATATGTGATCAGACAGTCTCTTCACATATATGACTATTTATTAGGATTATTATTAATGATAATATCATTAAATGTGACCTGTGCAACTATGTTATTCAGGAAGTTTGTGTCAAACAAGTAGCCCTTCGTATTACTCAGTACCTTTGAAGTAGCTCTCAGTATCAAAAAGGTTGGTGACCCCTGGTTTAAAGCAAGCAGGAAAACGCCTCCTCTGTATGTGACTTGCTCCAAATGTATTTAATACAAGTAATCCAGATGCTTACTCCAGCATCAACAAGGTAGTTAACTGTTAACTGTTTACTGCTACTGTTTTACGACTACATGTTCTGATTAAAGATACACATTTCTTAGTAATACTACGTTCCAAGATCTTGCCATATTTGGAAAGAGATATTATTTAAGTTAAGCTTAAGAACATCGTATTTTTTAATGGCAGTGATGTTGACCCTTTCTAAAAGACAAATACAGGTTTGGAAGTAAATCTTGCATTAAATTGTTTGTTTCATAAGATTTATTAATTTCATTCCATAATTTATAGATAACTAGCTTATCAATCATCATGGTGTCTCACCAACATTTTGCACCATGTGGCTTCAGTTATGACACAACACATAATTTAAAATACTCAGTAAATGTGTTAAACTGGTTAAACCCTTGAGACACATAATGTTTGTATTAAAGGGTAAATGATTTAGTACATAGTTTAAGACGGATAAATTAAAGTCTCGGCCGAAGGACTCAGATGGTTGTAACATCAGTCGTGGCCAGAAGGCGTGCCCCCCTGCTCACAGAGTGGACCCTCAACAGGGAGAAGAATCCCTCCAGCGCTGCTTGCATCTGGCTCACGGCAGTGTTGAGATCAAGATCTGCATCCTCCATTTCCTACATATAAAAATAAAGATATAGCATATATAAAGCAGGGGACATAAAGAAACACTTTAAGGGTAAGTAGATCAACATGTGAACAAAACTGATACTATGTTGAGGCAAGTATCAACATAATATCAGATATTTGATGTTTTTTAATCAATCTGGCCAAAGTAATACTACCCTTGTGCGGATTTTAAACAGTTCACCTATCAAAAGGGTTATTTTATGGTCCAACTTCATACATAATGCATATGTAATGTATTATATGCTGTACATATATTGCATTTTTAATAGTTTGAGGAATCACCTTGATATTAGTTAGCAAGTTCACTGCAATTTGAATTAAAGGCCCTTTCACACATATCCGTATGACAGAAACGTATTCCGGCACATACGAAAATTTGTCTAAATACATATACAGATACGCATGTCTAATCTATTGATATCGTATCACTTACTAATACACAATGTATCAGACGAATACCCAACAAATGCATAACGTATACACAAATATGGCGTATACAAAATATCGGCAACACGCTGGTAGTCTGGTCTCTGCTAGTGTGAAGGAGAGTAGCTAGTTTACAAGGACTAAATAAATAAATGTTCACAGAGTGATAACAATGACACTATGTGTTATAGAGGGGATTTTGCCCGGATATGAACACAGGTGTGCATTGAGATTTTGGCTTGGTCTTTGGTGTGCCTTGGCCACAGAAGTTTGGGAACCCCTGATATAAGGTAAGGTATAAGTAGTATTCGTTAAGAGCTCGCTGTGTTACGCTGGGGTGCGTTGTTGAACGCTGATGTTTTGAGCATGTTCAAAATTACCGGACGTACCCAACGTGTGTCTTCAAGTTATGCAGACGTTATAACCCTAACCCTAACCCTAACCCATGATCTGCAGCAGAGAATATCATTCAGCACAAAGAAATAAAAGCATTTTTCAGACCTATAAATGTGTTTAAATACAAGCTTATTCACACCAGTCATTGTTGCTACGTGTTATAAGAAATAACAAAAAATATAGATCCTTTGAAAGGACCTTTACACCCCACAACAGGTTTAGCTATGGACCCGTTACTGTCATCATCACACTTAGTCTAGATCAGTGGTTCTCAACCTTTTTTGGGCCAGTGCCCCCCTATCCATTATCATGACAGGTCATTCATAGCATTGACGACATCCTGTGGCATCTCAACCTGGCCGATCAACAACCCAAAGAGAACCATCTCCTGGTTCACTATAAACTGCAAATAGTCCACATCTAGGTGCAGCCTTTACGTGAGCTTGGAAACTTTAGTCAGTAGTCTCTGAAGAAAGTCTTTTTTCAGTTGCTCCTGGAATAAACAAACATCACTTTACATTATTCGATTACTGAATTGATTCAATGTACGCATAACTAACAAAGATCATGTAAGTTATTACTTAAGACATGTGCAAAGACGCAAACCACAATGAGGACTGCAAAGGTTATGACTAGGGCTGTCAAATTAGTTTGTTTATTTCGATTAATTAATCACAGAAAAAATAAAGCAACAAAAAAATAAACGCAGAATAATCGCACTCTTAGATGCCCCTTGACCCTTTACGTCCACCGACGCGACGCGGCCACAGTAACCTCGTCATCATGATGGAAGCGGATGAGAAAACGTTACTTGGCCCAGTGAATGGAAAGTTTACATTTAAAAAACTCCCGGATGGAACTGTTGATGCACCGTTCTGTGCATTTCCTGCAGCAAATAATTTTTGTACCATCGAAGAACTTCAAGCGAACTTCAAGTGAAGTGAAATATCACCTCAACGCAAAGCACTTAGCAGCTAGCTCGGAGCTAGCTAGCACCACCGCTGATGCTAAAGTGAGCGACCAGTCTCGTCAAGGCACTCTCGATCAGGCATTCAGAAGCAGAATGAGTCGGTCTACCTATGACAGGTTAATTAGATTTTTGATTAACAACTCAATCGCGAAATGTATTGCAATGGACTGCAGGTGGTAGAGGACAGGGGGTTAACGGAGGCTTTACAGGTGCCGTCAAATGACACAAGATATTGTTTATTGTGCAATGAAAGATGTTATGCCAGATTTGATATTGTACTTTATGCCAAACTGATGGTCTGTGTCGTCTAATATAATTGTGACAGACAAGATATTGGAGAAATAGTATTGACCTTTAAGTTTATAATGCCTACTCATTGATTCACTTGATTGATTGATCTTCCAAAGCCATTTAAATATTTTGAGATGCTTCTCACAGCAAATATTGATATATGCGATTAATTAATCAGAAAGCATGCAATTCATTTTTTTTTTAATTGCTTGACATGTAAACTAACTCTATGAAAGGTGATACAAATATCCTAAAGTTAGTTATTACCAAACATTATTATATACAGAGAGAGGTTCTATGTGAGCACATTTATAAGAAAGTCAGTTTTTTACTGCCAATCATGGGAATATGGTGTATAGAACACCATATGTTGAATCATACTTCTCGAGGTACCTATGTTTCCTAAAGGCAACATGATTGAGGAAGGTCCTCAGCCTTCTTTGTTTTGCTTTCACTCATATTTCAACACCCCTCTCAGTTGAAGCCATACCCCCAACGCCAGATCAGGGCCAAAGTGAATAAATGCTGCGGTCAAACTCGAGGCGGAAATTCGCTTTGTGCCCGGTGTGAACGCACCATTAGCCTTTCTGTCTGGTTTCATACTACTCAGGTTCCTCGTTGGTTTGCCCCACACCACAGAGCAGATCACTGAACACATTTTGAATGGCTGCTATGCTTACAAAGGAATATACATATAATATACTTAGCATGTATTGACAGAATAGTGGTCTTCATTGTAAAGGACAGATCCAACTATTTCTGAAAGTAGTGAGAATGTACAAGCGTTACATTTTTTACAAATCAAATAAAGTATATTAGTCTGGTTTTGACAAATCAAATCCTAACCCTACTAACCATTGACTGCTATACACAAAAAAAAGCAATTACATAAAGAATTCAATACAGAGTTCTTTTTCAGGTTTCACTGGCTGTCCTCAGGCCATGTCATCAGGTGAAACATTTAGCAGCAATCATCTCACATTTTAGAATTTGCTGGGTGGCAGTAGCTAAGTCTGTAAGGACTTGGCTTGGGAACCAGCAGTTCAAGTCGCCAAATGTACCAATTACGGAGTGTGGACTGGTACCTGGAGAGGTGTCTGTTCGCCTCCTGGCACAGGGGGCCTCCTGGTGCTCCGGTAGTCCACCACCAGCTCTTTGGTCTTACTGATATTAAGCTTCAGATGATTGTTGTTGCATCACTTTACAAAGCTCTCTAAGAGTCCTCTGTACTCCTCATGGTTGTCTTTGGTGTAGTCTGAAAGTCTCTTAAGTTAAACAATTACTTGTGACTATTTTGCACAAACTAAACCTTTTTTTTTTGCCATTTCTAATCTATCAGACTAGCATGAGAGAGACAGGAAAGGCAGGGGATGACATGCAGCGCAGGATCTAGGGCCAGTGTGCGCTCTACCCAGTGAGCTACCGGGGAACCCTGAATAAATGTTATTTTAAATAAAAGATTACTTCTTTAAATATATCCATCCTTGATTTACCTTTATATCTTAAGAGATATAAATGATGATAGTGTTTCTTGTTACTTTTTCATCATTTTTATCTAACTGGTATTCTATGTGATAATTTAACCTAACCGATTTGTATATCAACTGGATAGATATTGTGAGATATACAACACACATTTTGTTGACATTATTACAGTTATGGAGAAGTGAAATAGACTTTTTGGAAATAATAATAATTTAAAAATAGCTGTATAGTGACCTTGCTTTGTCAAGGAAGACTTCAATACATTTGCTCAGTGAAAAAAGAAAGCTGTTCACTCTCCTCCCTGTGGCAAATCAGACTTCAATCTTAATCGCCTCTATTGAAAGGGACTGGACAGAAACGTACCTGATCTTTAGTTAAGAAAAGTCATTTCATATCAAACAGGAAGCAAGGGCTTGTACATTTATACAAATAGTCACTCTGATAGGAATGGCATTTGCATCTTTCTCTCCATCTGTCTTGGCTGCTCTCAATGTGTTCTTTATCATTTTGTATTCCCGCTGTCTCTTCAGCAGAGACCATTTATTTGCGTCGGAAAACAGCATGTTGACAGAATCTTTCATTAATTTACACATTTCTTTTGGATTTGAAAGTATAAAAAATAAAAGACATTGTTTCTGTTCATCTTGCACAGCATCTACCAGCGAGTACCACACACAATTCAACAACTATTCTTACCACAAAGTTGTTATGTAATTGCATTACTACACAATTATTCAACAATGGTTTCTTTATCTAGAGGGGTACCTAGCGTAGGGGCACTGACCAAGCTGTCGTTTTTGATGAGTTCGGAGTGAGGATGTGTTGGCCTTCAAATATCTCCAAACACCCAGAGGTCAACTTACAAAAACAGAAAACAAGACGTTATGATTTAACAAGAAACTTTACTTTAAAGTTTTAGAGTACACTAATTATTGTCAGTCATGTTGCAATCACTGGGGTTCACACACCGTCAAACTCTGAAAGAAATTAGGTGATTTCTAAACAATGGCTTACAAAACCAATGTAACCTATTATGTTTCATTTTTTAAAGGTTTTTTAGTTGTCATGTTTGAATTACGTGAGCACTGTTGCTCATTATGATGATGCTATGAGTAACAGGTTTGATAATGATTATTACTGTTGTTGTTGTTATTATGTTATTGCTGCTAATATTTACATTAATATTGTAGTGACAACATTTATCACTTCCACAAAGACGCCACACTAGGAATATCTTAACTAAAATGATTTGTGGTATTCTATTTTACTAATATTTACTGATATTTACTAATATCCCAAAGGATGTGCAAAAATGCCACTCCGGGTGCACCAATCATAGTGAATGGGACACTCAACTATGTTGAGGTTTTTACTTACCTTGGAAGTCTTGTCAGTGCAGGTAATGCAGCACAAAATGACATCAGAGCATGGGCATGGGCAGGCTCACAGTGCCTTTACTCGGCTCCAGCCTGTCTTGAAAGAAAGCAGTGTTGTTGTATGGCTCAGGATGCTGGCAAGTGACAACGTGTGACATGAAAAACATCAATGCTTTCCACAACAATCTTTAATCTATCCTAAGGGCAACATGAATGTTTCTTCAATATTTCATAGTAATCCACCAAATAGTCATTTTAATCAGAGCTGTATAAAAGTCCACCTGATCATGGTACAAAGCAAAGTCATGGTCTGTGTTGATCACACACTCATGGTTTCATATTCTGGGGACCTTGAATATCTGTACCAAGTTTCATGCCAATCCATCCAAATAGTTGGGACTGTGTATGTCTTGATAACATTTCAATTCATCCCATATTTGTTGACATAATTCAGTCTGGACCAAAGTTATGGACCAACATAACGGCAGCCGTCAGTTGAATAAAAGTAAAAAAAAAAACTACCTTTCTCTTAGCAGTTCTTTAATTTGTGCGTGCTCAGCAGAAGACTTCTTGACAATTTTATTATGAAGACAATTAAAATGTAATCAAAAAATAGAAACTGTGGTTTGCCACATTACATTTCATGATTGAATCAATGTGTTGTGACATTGGTTGTGATTAAGAATTTATGATAACATTTGCTCAGGGGAGAAAATAAACTTGCTGGCTGGGAGAGGGAGATAGACATTTAACAGGGTTTGTTACATATTCCCCCAGAATGTTGTAGATAGTGTGCATGTTTCTGGTGATGACGTTTTCTGTACTCTACAGTAGAAAGTGAAAAAATAATGTCTGACAGAAGCCAATAGTGCGTGAATTGCTTGTAGCATATTTTATAATTAATACAAAAATATATATTTACAACAATAACTCAAAATGATACATTATAAATGGTACAAAAGGTGAAGGAGAGTGATGGAACTTAACTTCGACTCTCAGAAACACTAACTTTTATATTGAGCAACAATGTATGAATTAAAGCGGACCACGTGTGACCAGGTACAATCAGTTACTAACATCTTTATTTGAAGTTTACCCATTAAACTAAATTTTAATAGCATAATGCACTCTTTAATAGTTGGGAGTTTAAGGAGCACCAGGGAAGATTGTGTTATTCAGTTAACATCTTGACAAACCCTAATGTCAATCAAACTCATCATGGTAAAACACAACTTCCTATTAATAAAACATGTTACATTTTATTTTCAATATCAGTGTGTTTGTTTCACGTTGGTTCTGTCTCTGTGTGTCTGCTCCCTATCTCTGATCAGTAATGTATGATGGCCATAAAAGGGGGTTGGGTCGTAAACTTTGAAGCTTAATATTGTTCCTTCAGTTAATGCTGGTCTGTCCTATTACAGAAATCACAATACTATGTAATAATGTATAGGTGCAGTCACCAATATCGGCTAAACCTACCCTACAAAGAACCTGTAACTGTTCTGAAGGCTCATATAAGTTTCATCGCGCCGTAAAGAATGTGTGTTTCTTTGTTCTTCCTTCGCCTGTTCCACTTGTGCAAGCATGAGCGCATATGTTGAGATCTGAACAAATAAAACAGAAGTTTGAGTTTCCCCTCCGCATGTTTAAGGCAAATTAGAGTGTGTGTGTGTGTGTATATATATATATATATATATATATATATATATATATATATATATATATATATATATATATATATATATATATATATATATATATATCTATATATATATATATATATATATATATATATATATATATATATATATATATATATATATATATATATATATATATATATATATATATATATATATATATATATATATGATCGTAACATCTGTAGCGTAATGGTGCTAGGTTAGAAAAGATAATTAGTTTGCATACAAGACCCTATGTCTGTGTGAAGCATAACTAACACACTAACTTGGCAGTGTGGTGGTGTGGCTGCCACAAAACATACAACAAAAAGAGCACAACACTGAAGCTCAGTGATTAAAAACCAAATCAACACATGTACATTTACAAAAGTAAAGCAGTCTGTGCCTTGTCATGTACTGTTATGCGTACTTAGCATGCGGCTTTATTAGCTTTGCTGGTGACTGTTGGTTGTGGACGAGCTGATGTTGAGTGTTTTTGCTGTGCTGCGTTTCAATGGTATAAGTAGAAGGAAACCCGTTGCTCCAGTCTTTTGAGCAGAGCAGTTTAAGTGACAGTTAGCATGTTTTAAATCAAATCAAATTTATTTGTATAGCCCAATATCACAAATTATACATTTGTCTCAGTGTGCTTTACAGACTGTACAGGTTATGACACCCTCTGTCCTTAGACCCTCGCATCGCACAAGGAAAAACTTCCTAAAAGAAACCCCATAATTAAAGGGGGAAAAATGGAAGAAACCTCAGGGAGAGCAACTGAGGAGGGATCCCTCTCCCAGGACGGACAGACATGCAATAGATATCGTATGTACAGGATAAACAACATAGTACAAATACAACATTTGACAGAAATTATGTTGTGTTGAAAAAGAGAAAGTTTGGATCAATCCAGGAAAATGTCAAAAAGGCTTCCCGGTGTCCAGCAGGACCAGGGCCGTTTCCTTGTTCTTGTCATTACACGTGCCGCTGCAAGAAGTTGCTAGACATCCAAGTTTTTATGTCCTTAAGGCATTCTTCAAGTTTAGCCAATTGATTGGTTTCATTGATATATATAATTGGGTATCATCCGCATAACAATGAAAGTTTATAGAGTGGTTCCTTATAATATTGCCCAAAGGAAGCATATATAAGGTGAATAGAATCGGTCCAAGTACAGAACCCTGCGGAACTTCAAGACTGACTTTGGCTGTCATGGAGGATTTATCGTTAACACATACAAATTGAGATCGCTCAGATAAATAGGACTTGAACCAGCTTAGTGCGGTTCCTTTTATGCCAACACAATGTTCCAGTCTGTAGTAGAATGTCATGAGCAACAGTGTCGAAAGCAGCACTGAGGTCTAACAACACAAGAACAGAGACAAGTCCTTTGTCTGATGCCAATAGAAGGTCATTGGTAACTTTCACCAGTGCCGTCTCTGTGCTATGATGAACTCTAAATCCAGATTGAAAAACCTCAAATAAACTATTATGTAAAAAATCACATAACTGTTTTGCAACTGCTTTCTCAAGGTTCTTAGCGAGAAAGGGTAGGTTAGATATCGGCCTATAGTTGGCTAAAACCTCTGGATCAAGACTATGCTTTTTAAGAAGTGGTTTTATTACAGCTACTTTAAAGGATTGTGGTATGTAGCCAGATAACAGAGACAGGTTGATCATATTTAATAATGAGGTGTTAATTAAGGGTAAAACTTCTTTAAACAGTTTAGTTGGAATCGGGTCCGGGAAAGACAGGTTGATGGCTTAAACGATGAGATTGTTGAAGTTAGTTGGAGTAAAACAGTCTAGATATATTTCAGGAGATACAGATGTTGACAGGGTCCGTTGGGAATCGAACCCCGGTCTCCTGCGTGGTAGGCAGACTCAGGCTCGGAGTGGGTTAGAAAAGGAGTCTTTACTTTTAGAGCAAACAGGTGGCAGGACAAAACTCAAAATACCTCCAGACAACTAACAGGTAAAGTCTGGGCAAAAACAGGATCAACAGAGGATATACGAAAAGCAGACAGTAAAAGGATCTTAAGAGCTAAAGAGCAAAAAGGCAGTCAACTTAGGAACTCGAGACAAGGGCACAAAAACGGACACTTCAAGAGACGGCTCAAAAACTCACAAACTTGGGCTCCGGCAACAATTCAAGACTCAGCAATGAACAGAAGAAAACAGGCAGCTTATAAAGGCTAGCAAACAAGGAACAGGTGCAACCAATGAAACAATAAAGACAAGCACATGACACACAGAAATGAATGGTGGCGACCCCACACGGTACAAAGAGGAACTGCAGTCCAAAAACCCTGACAGATGTTTTTAAAATTCCGGAGGTTGAAGTTAAGTCATTACCAATTGAGGGCAGGAGGAGATTAATTTTGTCTCTAATAATTATAATTTTATCGTTAAAGAAGCTCATGAAGTCGTCACCAATGAGAGATATAGGAATGAATGCAGGCTCTGTAGAGCTGTGGCTCTTTGTCAGCCTGGCTACAGTGCTGAAAAGAAACCTGGGGTTGTTCTTATTTTCTTCTATTAAGGAAGAGTAATAAGGTGCTCTGGCATTACGGAGAGCCTTCTTATACTTTATAAGATGATCTAACCAGACTAAACGAGATTCTTCCAATTTAGTGGAACGCCATTTACTTTCAAGATTTCTCGACTTTTGTTTTAGTTTGCGGATTTCCCAACAGAGAGATCCCGAGTGGCATATATTGTCTCTCTGCTCACAAGCAGGGCTAAGGACTAGGGAACTGCCGAGTGGGAGAAAGGATCTCCAGCCTGCTTCTCCTTCAAACTCTTCACTGAGGAGCTGCGGAAGGGCTTCGATCATGTGACGCCTGGAAGAGAGGTCGCTCAAGGGCTGCTCAACCTGAGGCAGGGAGTGAGAACGGTATCTGATTACTCCATCGAGTTTCGGACCATGGCAGCTGAGAGCAGCTGGAACTCTGCCACACTTCTCAATGCTTTCTACCACGGTCTGTCAGACCGCATCAAGGATGAATTAGCGACTCGGGATTGTCCGACTGATTTGGATGAGCTGGTGGCTCTCTCCATCCGTATCGATGGACGTCTGCGGGAACGAAGACAAGAGAGGGCTCGGTCTGCTGTTCCTCAAGCCCCGTTTCATCAATCTTTCCACTCACTGGGGCATGCTACTGAGCAGGTTACCGACACTCTCTCCGGCTCTCCAGAGTCAATGCAGCTTGGACGGACTCAGTTGTCTATGGCAGAAGGGGGCCCTCATCCAGAGGGCGCTGGTGAGCCAACTTACTAACTTTGAAATGCCCTCTCGACCGTTGACACAGGCCCAGCTATAATGCTCGGGCATAAAACACACATAGACTGGTCTTCAGGAACTATATTACAGTGGAGTGCTCATTGTTATGTTGTCTGTCTTAAGTCTGCAACCCCATCTACTCCTAGTCTGCCTGTCACCTCTGAGTTTCCAGATCTTTCTGGAGTGCCCAAGGATTATCTGGATCTTAAGGAGGTGTTTAATAAGACCCGGGCCACCACATCGAATCTATGACTGCGCTATT
Source organism: Cottoperca gobio (assembly GCF_900634415.1). Taxonomy (NCBI): domain Eukaryota; kingdom Metazoa; phylum Chordata; class Actinopteri; order Perciformes; family Bovichtidae; genus Cottoperca; species Cottoperca gobio. The sequence goes on from NC_041357.1 coordinate 1,636,336, forward strand.
GACCTGCGTCCAGGTACTTCCCCTCCCAGAGGTCGACTCTTCTCGCTATCGGCTCCTGAGACCAAGGCCATGGAGAGGTACATCAATGACTCCTTGGCTGCAGGAATTATCTGACCATCTTCGTCTCCAGACGGACCTGGGTTTTTCTTGGTGGGAAAGAAGGACAAGACCCTGCATCCATGCATTGACTACAGAGGACTCAATAACATCACCATCAAGAACCGGTACCCTCTCCCGTTAGTTTCCTCTGCTTTCAAACTGTTACAAGGTGCTACTATGGTCTTCAAGCTCGACCTCCGCAACGCTTACCATTTGGTGAGAATCAGGGAGGGGGACGAGTGGAAGACGGCCTTCAATACTCCTAGTGGACATTATGAATATCTAGTCATGCCATTTGGTCTCACTAATGCTCCTGCAGTCTTCCAGGGATTAGTCAATGAGGTTCTTTGGATCTGCTCAACGTATGTGTCTTTGTGTACCTGGATGACATTCTGATTTTCTCCAAATCTAAGCAGGAGCATGTGACTCATGTACGCCTAGTTCTCCAGAGGCTTTTGGAGAACCGTCTGTTTGTGAAGGCTGATAAGTGTGAATTCCACACCTCAGAAGTATCATTCCTGGGATTCATCGTCAACGCAGGTAACATCCAGATGGAATCGACCAAGACCAAGGCTGTCACTGACTGGTTGTCTCCTTCCACACGAAAAGAGCTTCAACGTTTCCTGGGTTTTGCCAACTTCTACCGGAGGTTCATCCGTAGTTACAGCTCGGTGGCAGCTCCCCTCACCGCCCTCACCTCCGAGAAAGTGCTCTTCCGATGGTCCCCTGTGACAGAGGAGGCCTTCTGTAAATTGAAGTTGCCAGATCCCACTCGCCAGTTTATCGTGGAGGTGGATGCTTCGGACACCGGTGTGGGGGCAGTTCTTTCTTAGCGATCCGCTGAGGATCAGAAGGTTCATCCTTGTGCCTTCTTCTTTGTTGGCAGTAAAACTGGCACTGGAGGAGTGGAGACACTGGTTGGAGGGAACAGAGCAGCCATTTGTGGTCTGGACAGACCACAAAAACCTGGAGTACATCCGTTCAGCCAGGCGGCTGAACTCTCGTCAAGCAAGGTGGGCTCTCTTCTTTAACCGTTTTGACTTTTCACTTTCCTACAGACCGGGTTCAAAGAATTTGAAACCCGACGCCCTTTCCCGTCAATTCCAGTCGGAGAGTTTTCTATCCACTCCGGAAGGTATCCTTCCTTCTGCATGTGTCATTGGTGCAGTAACCTGGGACGTGGAGGACAAGGTAAAGCGCTCCCACGCTGAACATCCTGCTCCCAGTGCTTGTCCAGATGACAGTTTGTTTGTTCCTGCCAGTCTCCGTGCTCAGGTCCTCAAGTGGGGTCATTCGTCTCGCCTGGCTTGTCACCATGGGGTGAGACGCACACTAGCGCTGCTTCGTCAATGCTTCTGGTGGTACTCCATGGAGGCGGACACCAGAGGATTTGTCGCGGCCTGTCTGATCTGCTCTCAAAACAAGACCTCTCACCAGGCCCCCTCCGGTCTTCTCCATCCCTTGCCAGTTCCAGCTCGTCCATGGTCCCACATCTCGTTGGATTTCGTCACTGGCCTACCACCCTCTGACGGTAACAGTCATACTCACTGTCGTTGATCGATTTTACAAGTCTGCTCAATTCATTCCACTTACCAAATTGCCTACTGCCAAAGAAACAGCGGAGATTATGCTCCAACAGGTGTTCCGACTTCATGGTCTACCCTGTGATGTGGTCTCTGACCGTGGTCCACAATTCACCTCTCGCTTTTGGGCTGAGTTTTGCAGGCTGCTGGGGGCCACTGTCAGTCTGTTATCCGGTTTTCACCCCCAATCCAATGGTCAGACAGAAAGAATGAACCAAGAGATGGAGACAGCTCTACGCTGCCTCGCTTCCTGCAACCCCTCCTCCTGGTCTAAGCAGCTCTTGTGGATCGAGTATGTCCACAACACCCTTCCCAGCTCTGCCACTGGTCTCTCACGCTTTCAGTGCTCTCGGGGTTACCAGTCACCACTCTTCCCAGAGCAGGAACATGAGGCCAGCGTTCCCTCTGTGTAGGCGTTCGTAGGTCGGTGTCGACGCACATGGAGACAGGCTCGCCTCACACTCCTGCGCTCTTCAGATCATTACCAACGATCCGCCAACTGACGTCACATTACTGCCCCCCTGTACACGCCGGGGCAATGGGTCTGGTTATCTACAAAGGATCTACCCCTCAGAGTAGAATCCAAGAAGTTGGCTCCACGTTTTGTGGGTCCATTCCCCGTCTCAAGGTCATCAATCCTGCTGCTGTCCGTCTTCGTCTACCGCCTTCCATGAGGGTTCATCCCACATTCCATGTATCCAAAGTCAAGCTATATTATATTCTGCCTGTATCTGTGTCGTGCTTTTGGGTTCAGTCCTGTCGGTTCCAGCGAACCTTACACTATCAACAAGATGATTAATTTAGGAGGGACTAAAGTTAGCATTGGAGTCCTCCATTATATTGATATTGAGTCCAGGTATTGAATTAAGTGCTGATGGAATCACTTCCTTAAATTTAGTCACAGCACTTTCAGATAAACATCGAGCATAGGATATTTTGCCTACTGGTTTGTAGTCCAGTAACAGGACTTAAAAAGTTATTAAAAAATGGTCTGATAAAAGAGGATTATGTGGACACACTGATAAACTTTCAATTTCAACACCATATCCCAGAACAAGGTCCAGAGTGTGGTTTAAACTGTGAGTTGGTTCATGTACATTTTGACTGAACCCAATTGAATCTAATATTGAGATAAATGCATTATTAAGGCTGTCACTATCAACATCCACATGCATATTAAAGTAATCTACAATAATTACTTTATCTGTTTTAAGGACTAAACTTAATTAGCTGTATCACTTTAATTGCTCTATTTCTTAGGTATTTAAAAGGTAAATGCCATCAATGGAGTTGTTGGCATTACAGTGAGCTCAACACCACACAATCCTGTAACAGGTGAATTACATATTCTAAGTGATGTTGGCACACTATAGATAGTGGGGCAGCTCTGGAGCTCATGTCGAAGCTTCTTTGAGGAAGACACTGAACCATAATAGTACAGTAACAGTAATATAGATGCAGCCCATTTACGAAATGCAGTCCATATCTACCTCTCTGGGAACCATCACCTTATCGTGGTGGAGAGGTTTGTGTGTCCCTATGAACCTGAGAGCTGTGTTGTCTGGAGCCTAGTGCTCCTGGTAGGGTCTCCCAAGGCAAATTGGTCTCAGGTGAGGGGCCAGACTAAGAATGGTTCAAAAATGACTTCATGAAAGAAAGGGAAAGGAAAGGAGAGACCCTGCCCGGAGGAAGCCCAGGGCCCCCGTCTGGAGCCAGGCCCAGAGGGAGGGCCCGACAGAGAGTGCCTGGTGGCCGGGTTTGCCACGGAGCCCGGTCGGGCACAGCCCGAAGAAGCTACGTGGTGCCTCCCATCCATCCATCCTGTGGACCCACCACTCATGGGAAAAACCGCTGGGGTCGGGTGCGCTGTCACACGGGTGGCAGTGATGGTCAGGGACCTCGACGGACCAGACCCGGGCAGAAGAGGCTGGCTCTGAGGACGTGGAACGTCACCTCTCTGTGGGGGAAGGAGCCGGAACTAGTGCGGGAGGTGGATTGCTACCAGTTGGATCTGGTGGGGCTTACCTCCACGCACAGTCTTGGCTCTGGAACCGTACTCCTGGATAGGGGTTGGACTCTATTCTTCTCCGCAGTTGCCCAAGGTGTGAGGCGTCGGGCCGGGGTGGGGATACTCACTAGCCCCCGGCTGAGCGCCGCTACGTTGGAGTTTATCCCGGTGGACGAGAGGGTCGCCTCCCTACGCCTTCGGGTTATGGGGGGGAAAACTCTGACTGTTGTTTGTGCCTATGCCCCAAACCGCAGTTCTGAGTATTCGGCCTTCTTAGAGACCCTGAATGGAGCCCTGCAGGCGGCTCCAGTAGGGGACTTCGTAGTCTTGCTGGGAGACTTCAACGCACACGTGGGAAACGATGGAGACACCTGGAGAGGCGTGATTGGGAGGAAGGGCCTCCCTGATCTAAACCCGAACGGTCGTTTGGACTTCTGTGCTAGTCATGGAATGGCCATAACGAACACCATGTTCGAACATAAGGATGCTCATAAGTGCACGTGGTACCAGAGCACCCTAGGCCAAAGGTCAATGATCGATTTCGTAATCGTATCATCTGATCTGAGGCCGCATGTTTTGGACACTCGGGTGAAGAGAGGGGCGGAGCTTTCGACTAATCAAGGGGTGGGGGAAGACTCTGGACAGACCTGGTAAACCCAAACGGGTAGTGCGGGTGAACTGGGAACGTCTGGAGGAAGCCTCTGTCCTGGGGATCTTTAACTCACACCTCCGGCGGAGCTTTTCAGCCATCCCTGTGGAGGTTGGGGGCATTGAACCTGAGTGGGCGATGTTCAAAACCTCTATTGCTGAAGCTGCGGTGATGAGCTGTGGTCTGAAGGTCTTAGGTGCCTCAAGGGGCGGTAACCCTCGAACACCGTGGTGGACCCCGGTGGTCAGGGAAGCCGTCCGACTGAAGAAGGAGTCCTTCCGGGTTATGTTATCCGGGAGGACTCCGGAAACAGTTGCAGGGTATCGAAGGACTAGAAGGGCGGCAGCTTCTGCCGTGTCAGAAGCAAAGCAGCGGGTGTGGGAGAAGTTCGAAGAAGCTATGGAGAAGGACTTTCGGTCGGCACCAAGGTGCTTCTGGAAAACCATCCGGCACCTCAGGAGGGGGAAGCGAGGAACCATCCAAGCTGTGTACAGCAAGGGTGGGACCCTGGTGACTTCAACTGAGAAGGTTATCGGCCGCTGGAAGGAGCACTTTGAGGAACTCCTGAATCCGACTAACACGCCCTCTATGGTTGAGGCAGAGCTGGAAGCTGATGGGGGATCATCGTCAATTTCTCTGATGGAAGTCACTGAGGTAGTCAAACAACTCCACAGTGGCAAAGCCGCAGCGGTTGATGAGATCCGTCCAGAAATGCTGAAGGCTTTGGGTGTTGAGGGGCTGTCTTGGTTGACACGCCTCGTCAACATTGCGTGGAAGTCTGGGACAGTGCCTAGGGGTTGGCAGACCGGGATGGTGGTTCCCCTATTTAAAAAGGGGGACCAGAGAGTCTGTGCCAACTACAGGGGTATCACACTTCTCAGCCTCCCTGGTAAAGTCTACTCCAAGGTACTGGAAAGGAGGGTTCGGCCGGTAGTCGAACCTCTGATTGAAGAGGAACAATGCGGATTCCGTCCTGGTCGTGGAACAACAGACCAACTCTTTACTCTTGCAAGGATCCTGGAGGGGGCCTGGGAGTACGCCCATCCGGTCTACATGTGTTTTGTGGATCTGGAGAAGGCGTATGACCGGGTCCCCCGGGTGATACTGTGGGAGGTGCTGCGGGAGTATGGGGTCAGGGGGTCACTTTTGAGGGCCATCCAATCCCTGTACGCCCAAAGCGAGAGTTGTGTCCGGATACTCGGACTCGTTTCCCGTGGATGTTGGCCTCCGCCAGGGCTGCGCTTTATCACCAATCCTGTTCGTGATTTTCATGGATAGGATATCGAGGCGTAGTCGTGGAGGAGAAGGGTTGCAGTTCGGTGGCCTGAGGATCTCATCGCTGCTCTTTGCAGATGATGTGGTCTTTATGGCATCATCGGTCTGTGACCTTCAACAGTCACTGGTCATCGGTTCGCAGCCGAGTGTGCAGCGGTTGGGATGAGGATCAGCACCTCCAAATCTGAGGCCATGGCTCTCAGCAGGAAACCGGTGGATTGCCTACTCCGGGTAGGGAATGAGCCATTACCCCAAGTGAAGGAGTTCAAGTACCTCGGGGTCTTATTCGCGAGGGGACAATGGAGCGAGAGATTGGCCGGAGAATCGGAGCAGCGGGGGCGGTATTACAGTCACTTTACCGCACCGTTGTGATGAAAAGAGAGCTGAGCCAGAAGGCAAAGCTCTCAATATACCGGTCGATCTTCGTTCCTACCCTCACCTATGGTCATGAAGGCTGGGTCATGACCGAAAGAACGAGATACAAGCGCCCGAAATGGGTTTTCTCAGACGGGTGGCTGGCGTCTCCCTTAGAGATAGGGTGAGAAGCTCAGCCATCCGTGAGAGACTCGGAGTAGAGCCGCTGCTCCTTTACGTTGAAAGGAGCCAGTTGAGGTGGTTCGGGCATCTAGTAAGGATGCCACCTGGGCGCCTCCCTAGGGAGGTGTTCCAGGCACGTCCAGCTGGGAGGAGACCCCGGGGAAGACCCAGGACTCGGTGGATAGATTATATCTCCTCACTGGCCTGGGAACGCCTCAGGATCCCCCAGTCGGAGCTGGAGGATGTGGCCCGGAGAAGGGAAGATTGGGGTTCCTTACTGGAGCTGCTGCCCCCGCGACCCGATCCCGGATAAGCGGTAGACGATGGATGGATGGATGGAGTCCATATCTAGTGTCACAGTTTACTTCTCTCCTTACCTGCTGCACTTCAGTATTTTTACACACATCCTGCCTCCACTTCCACCTCACCCCACTGGCCAGCCACTCCCACCTTATCAGCTCACCTGGGCTCCAGCTGCATCTCATCTCCAATCAAGTATTCAAGTTGCTCCACCCTTTGGTCCTGTTTCTGGGTCACCCTCTGGGCCAGATAGAACTTTTGACCCAGCTCCTAAGCTATTCCCTTGAGTTGCCCTGCTCTGCCTCTGGGGATAATTGTTTGGTGAAAAATGTACAAAAAATATTTGCCAGTTATTTTAAGAGGGCTTAATATTAAGGGGGCATACTGTCTTTATTTACAGTTTTCACTAACATGTAATGAGGAAGTGTGACAGTAAATGATTCAATTTAAACTACACTCTGTCTTCACTGGCTGCAGTTTAACTTGGTGTTTAATCAGAGTTTGCACTGCATGAGAACACTACACCAGTAATAATTACAGACACAATGACGTTATGTTTTTCTTTGAACTGTCCTTCTGGCATTTACCCTGTCCAGAGTGACGTCCTTGTATTTTAAAGTGGATCTCTGAGATTATTCCATCTAGTCTTTTTTTAATCAGCATAACATATAGGCCTCTTCGGGAACTAAATGACAACAGAAAATTTCATATTAGCAATTCCTGTACAGACAACTACCACTGGATTACTTTTTTACTGTACTTAAAAACCTCATACAGGAGTATAAATGATTCCACAGGTAAAAAAAAGAAAAAAAAAGGCTTTGATACACACACAATACATGTTAGTAAATACAGTTGTTGTTGGTTTGGGTCTTTTCGTGGGATTGTTTACAATAAGAAGAATATGGAATATCAAAGTCCTTATCCTTTAAGATTATTATAAGAAATTTGACGCTGTTTACCTGAGTTGGATCGTCAAAAGTGAAGTGTGAAAAGAAATAAAGAGAGAGCTTTAAGCTGCTTTAACATGATCAGCAGTAAATCTGCTCTGCACTGGCTGTGCCGTTGTTTTCCTATGCAGAGAGCGCTGACGCCCGACTAAGTGGAGGCCACCCTTGGTTGGAATCTCATCATCGAAGTTCAAATTATTTAAACTTTGACCTCGATTGCCGCTGACCTTTCAAAGTGCAACCAATGAGTTAACCGCTATATGAAGTGGCAAGCAGGGGAGGTAACCATAGAAACAAAACTAACTAGCTGCCTTCACCGCAAGGCTCTGTGTCCGACCTTGAGGTAAGTGCAGGGAATATTTCCTATCATGTGAAGGCAGTTTTAGGATGGTAGTCCACCAGGACATCCTGCATCTCTTCCGATGGGCAGACGTTTACATTGTCACTGGGGCCGGGTTATCCCAGATATCTGGAGATATTTGCTGAGAGGATAATCAGCAGTTGTTAGCATTTTGTCATGTCATCTTGACATAAATTCCAGCGAGGCCTCCCCCTGGTGGAAATTGGAGACTGAGATAGTCCCTGTAGATCATAATCATCACATCTGTGTCACTGCTGTCCTGTCAGTGGTGTTTTTCTGCAGTAACACGAGAGCCACTCAGCTGACGAGAAAGGTTTGAGTTACCCTGAAAAGGATGAGGTTGACAGTTCAATCTGAAGACCGAAGTGCTCCCCGTCAGAATTGAAAAGCTGCTCTCAGACAAAAAGACAATGAGGCACTCTGTCACACTGTAATCTGAGGCTAAATGCTACTCTCAAGATCCACCTCTTAAGCATAACCACGAGTATGAGTATTGACTGACATCTTATAGTGAATTTGCTGCTCTGCTGGAAAATGTAATTGAAGACAGCTGATACTGCTGTCCTGAGATTTGCTGAGTGTTTGCTCCTGGAGCCCTCCATCAGCGTTCTGTAGTTCCATCCAACTTAAATGTTGCATACCTGATTTACATGACAACGCCTGGACCAGCACAAAAAGAAAGAAGGGGGATGACTTCCGGTTGGGCGAACATGTGAGGGCAGCGTTGTCTCGTTCTCCCACGACTCTACTTTATGAACATTTCATTTATAACCACCGGATTTGAGCTAAAACAGTATTTGTGAACATAATTTGGACTCTAAATTAGTACAGGCCGATGTGATGTTGACAACTGCATCAAAAACGGCGACGAATAATGCAAAAAAGGCCGAAACTGCTGTCTCAGCTACGAGTACAGTAGCTGGCTCGGACATGGCTAGCATAATTAGCCTGCTTGAAGAGCACAGAGCTAGCATTTCAGCTGATTTTAAAGCTGACTTTGCGGTACTGGAGGTGAAACTGAGCATAACGCAGACCACAGTAGCGGAACATGGTGAGCGAATTGACTTTCTTGACTCCAATGCCAACCTGCAAGACCAGCGATTAAATTCACTTGAGGAGAAGTGTGCATTGCTAGCCGATAGCAATGCCAAGCTAGCTGCAAAGACCGCAGATCTGGAAGGTCGGAGCCGCAGAAATAATATCAGAATCATTGGACTTCCTGAGTCTATTGAGGGACCCCGGCCTACAAACTTCTTTTCAGAACTTTTGGTTGAGCTGCTAGGCGCTGAGACTCTCCAATCCCCTCCCGAGCTGGACCGTGCACACAGAGCGCCAGCTGCTAAGCCGCAGCCAGGGATGAGGCCGCGACCTGTGATAATGCGTTTGCATTGCTACCAGGTCATGGATCTGATTGTCTGGGAGGCTCGCAAGAGACGAGGGGATCTCCGCTACCGTGGGACACCAGTGCAGATCTACGAAGACTTCACACAGGAGGTCCTCAAACAGCGGACTAAGTACCGGGACATCATGTCAAAGCTGTAAAACCTAGGCCTCAGACCGGCTCTTCTGTTCCCTGCTCGCCTGCTGGTCACACTGGGAAACGGGGCTAAAAAAAGGTTTCCCTCGCCCGTGGAGGCTGTAGCCTTTGTAGCTAGCCATGAACGTGAGCCGGCTAGCTAACATCTGATGTTGTGCTAGGCTAGTGGTGGCTAGGCTAAGCTAAACCGTGCTAGCGCCGCATTTATTGTGGACTGGGTACGTTACAACCGTTATGTTGGGACACAATTTATTTTATAAATCTAACGTTACCTAGTCAAGACAGCGCATAATGCGACATGTTGTTTACATTTATTTTTTGTACAATTTTATTTTTATATTACTATGTTAACATATGCTGTTCATAATTGTTTCTGGGCACGTTGCAACCGTCGTTCTGTTGGGACGTAATCTCTTTTATAACTAACGTTACCCAGCCAAAACAACACATAGTGTGCATCTTTGCAATGTTGTTGTTAACATATGCTTTTCACAATTATCCACACTTATTAAGGAGGTTGTATTAGCATGATGTGGGTACTGAGACACTTTGAAGAAGGAGAGATGATTCAGGTAGGGAAGTCATTGCCAATTTTATTGGCAGACATGTTTTTGGATGGAGCTGGAGGGTGGGGAGGGAGGTGGGCTGGGGCATGGGAGGAGGTTGGAGGGAGGGGGAGTATGGGAGGGAGAGGGCGGGAAAGGGTAGGACATTTATCATGATGGGGCTATGGGTTTCCATTTGTTCGAGGCAGCTATTTCATTTACATTCTGTTTTATCATTTGTATGTACACTGTTCTCTCCATTCTTAGTTATGGATGTTCTAGGGCTGACCTGACACTTTCGATGCTATACGTGATGTCATGGCTAATGTAACTGGAAGTGGACAGGGGGTCAGGATACTATCTCTGAATACTGGTGGGTTGAATGCTCCGGTGAAACGTACAAAGATTATTACACATCTTAAATGTTGTATTGTCTATTGTGTTATAGACCCAACACTAGACAGATCTAGTTCCAGATCTGTTGCGCCCTCTAAAATGGCACAGACTATCTCTGTTTTTATGAATCACTATGGCTTCGTCGACCCGTCAAGATATTTACACCCCTCGGTTAGGCAATACTTTCGTCGATTGTCTCAGTTCATTACTCACCGATAACTGTATCAGATCATTCATCTGTGATCTTGGACCTTCACTTTGATCATAAGCCCTAAGGAATTTAGATTATGGCGTCTTGACCCTCTTTTACTTACATTTTTTGATAAACTAGATATGCCCAAGATTTCGACTAATGACCAACAGATACTAGATGCACCCCTGCAGCTCGCTGAGATTAAAGAGGCAATACAGTCCATGAATAGTGACAAATCACCGGGTCCTGACGGATACCCGGTAGAATTTTATAAAAAATTCTCAAATCAACTGGCCCCATTACTATTAGATATGTTTAATTTGTCGTATGACCTAGGCTCACTGCCACCCACCCTTATACAAGCCTCTATCTCTCTGATCTAAGAAGGACAAGGACCCGTTGAGCTGTGCATCATATCGCCCAATCTCGCTCCTGTCTGTAGATGTGAAAATACTCGCGAAGATTTTTGCTCGTCGGTTGGAATCTATTATACCCTCCATTATCTCTGAAGATCAGAAAGGATTTATAAGGGGGAGGCAATCCTTCACAAATGTCCGAAGACTTGTCAGCGTCATCCACAGTCCGCCTTCTCCTGCCGAACCTGAGGTTGTCATATCTCTTGATGATGAGAAGGCCTTCGACATGGTTGAGTTGGCATATCTGTTTTCTGTCCTTCGACATCTGGGCTTTGGTCCTGGCCTTATCTCTTGGGTTAGACTTCTGTACTCTTCTCCTCACTCTTCTGTATGTACGAACACCCAGCGCTCCAAATCCTTCCCTCTTTTCTGAGGGACGTGTCAGGGTTGTCCGCTTTCCCCACTACTATTCGCAATTGCTATCGAGCCATTGTCAATTGCTCTAAAAGTAGAGAGAGAAATTAAGGGGATTCAGAGGGGGGATATTGAACATAGGGTCTCGTTATATGCTGACGACCTGCTTCTGTATGTGCGCGATCCTATAGCTAGTAATCCACACATACTCTCACTTTTGACCATTTTTGGTTCATTTTCAGGATACAAATTAAACATCCAAAAGAGTGAATGTTTCCCTATCAACCAATCGGCTACAGAGTTACCTCCGTTGTCGTTGCCTTTTAGAATATCCAACTCAGGGTTTAGATATCTAGGCATTGCAATCACGCAGTCTTTTAGTGCGTTACGAGAACAAAATCTTACTGTCCTGACGGCAACCGTCAAATCTGACCTATAAAGATGGGGTCACCTGTCACTCTCTTTAGCAGGAAGAGTTCAGACGATAAAAATGAACATACTGCCCAGACAGTGGCGGGCCGTGCATTTCACACCTAGGCCTTCAGTGATGTCATACACAGTCCTACCTGAATTATTCCACCTCTTAATACCATCATTATGACGCCATGGCTCTAAAAACTATACGTTTAGACAGAAACGCAATATAACCGGGCGTTACATCACCTTAGCGTAGTCAAGTACAACAGAGTTATATTAATATTTCCGAAGCATTTATAATCAATAAATCCGCATTTACAATTAAGAGTGTTAAACTACCAGCTTTAAGATCACTAGGATACTGTCAAAACTTAAAAATAAAAGGCGCTTTTAAGGGATTAGTCTACAAAGTTTTATTAATTCCACTAAAAGTATGTGAGCTTTAACAAGTGTGTTCACTAAACAGCGCATTGTCTCACCTAAAGCAGTTTCATTTAAGAAACGTGATGATAAAGAATAAAGACACATAAACTATTCACTGAAAATAAAAGAAAACAAACAAATAATTTGCATTTGTTCATGAGGATATATTTGCGACAGTGGTGAAAGTGTATTCCTAGCCTTAAAGGTTAAACCAAAACAATTCAACAAGTCTCCTTGAGTACTTTTACTGCACAGCTGAGCCAGTGCGCCACACACATCTTTACATCTTTTGCAGAAGCATGAAACATTTTATATATTTGTCAAAAAACAAAATGCAAAAAACAAAATGCTTGTTACTCACCAAAACAACTGATTATTTGAACACAAAATCCATCCTCCTTTCTTTCCTCAAGAAGACTTCAATGACTCTGTTGTACAGTTCATCTGTGCGTTTCAGTTAGCTAGTGGGCCACTAGTGACCCACTCTCCACAATTCCCCCAAACTTAAAGCAAGAACTTTATCTAGGCACCATGATTCTTATATTTATGATCTTTTTTCTCCGGTTGATGAATCTGCCATTAAAACTTATTAGAACTAATTGGGAAAAGGAACTACAGATCACCCTCTCTGATGACTTTTGGAGGGAGGCCCTGAGAGCCATCAACTCATCCTCCAGTTGCGCTAGACTTAGCCTAATACAGTTTAAAGTTCTCCATAGACTACATTATAGCAAGGCTAAAGCTCTCCAGGATTTATCCAGATAGATTGGATGACAGGTGTGATAGATGCTCCCAGGCCCCCTACGACCTGACTCACATGTTCTGGTTGTGCCCTAAATTATCTACCTTCTGGCAATCTTTCTTCTAATGTATTTCTGATATTGTAGGTCTAAAAATGTCTCCTGATGTAGCTATTTTCGGTACGCCCCCAGATGGAATCAACATGACAAACACCCAAACCAATGTCATTGCCTTTACCTCCTTGATTGCTCGTAGGAAAATCCTTCTCTTGTGGAAATCTCCTTTACCACCCTCTTTTAATATGTGGCTGAGCGATACTATGTCTCTCCTAAAGTTGGAAAAAATTAAGTTTACTCTCCGAGGTTCTTCACATAAGTTTTATGCTCATTGGAGACCACTGATCATTTATGTAGACAGTCTTCCCCCTTGATATAGTGTCGCTGTAGGGATTCTCCCTATATCTGCCTATAATTCCAATATTTTTACTCCCCTGTCCACCACACATGCAGCCCATGTGACATCCCTTGATATATGTGTTAGTATGTGTACATTTACATGTGTGTATGTATGCAGGTATGTGTATATATGTGCATGTATATTATTGTATCTATCATTTGGTATGTAATTGATGTACTGTTGCCTTATTGCTTCGGGAGAGGGGTCGGTGGTATGGGTTGGGATGGGGCTGGGTTGAGGGAAAGTGGGTAAGGGTTCTTTTGTTTAAAAAAAAAAAAAAAAATGCCTTATTGCAATGCATTTTCAATGTAATGTACTGTTACACTTTTTCATGCAAATAAAAATATAAAAAAAAAAAGAAAGAAGGCAAGACAAAAATCCACCTCTGGCTCTGGTCAGCAACACATGACTCCAGCTACACGCCAGATAAATAATAAATAAAATTAAATAAATACAACCTAACCTAAACTCAGATTGATTAGATTTTAGTTGTGTGTCTGCAACCTCGGGTGCATTTTACTCCCAGTTTTATTTTATTTTATAGCATTTGGTTTCGGGTCCACCATCTAGTTAAACATTGTTAATTTAAAACTGGACCACAAACAACTTTCTTAATAAGAAATATTTTTCTTTTCATGATCTTTTATTTCTCCCATTCACTTGTATTATGGCTGCAATTCAACACAGAGAGTAGGAGAGTTTGTCAGCAAAAATATACATTTTACAAGAACATTTTTATTAAGCGTCATTTCCATTCAGTCACGTGTTTTTATACTGCACACTGTGTCCTGCTTAAAGGAATGTGTTTGTATTTCTTATTCATTATTTGCGTCAATATTTGTTATTCTGATGGTGAATTCATTATTTAATAATCCAGAATATGGTTATGTCTTTTGAAGACTGGAAAAAATGTATTAGGATAAATGTTTGAGGGAAAATTTTAAATTACATCACTTGTATCCAACCCAATGTTAAAATATGTTAATTGTAGATCTGAACAACAAAGCAACAACAAACAACTTTCTTAATTTACTACAAATATTTTTTCTCTTCATGATCTGTTATTTATCCCATCAACTTTTATAATGTGGATACAATACAATACTTTCCTCTGCTATCGATATGGTTTCCACAATGATTGATGAAGCAACAGCCAGCAAGCTAAAGGCTATTCCTCTGTCAAATAATACTATCGCGAGGCGTATTAATGATATGTAAAGGACATAGAGGAGCAGCTTAATGACAAGTGACGAGACAGCCGCTTTGCTCTGTAGGTGGATGAAGCGACTCTAACAAAGACTATTCACTGATATCGTACGTCACATTCATTGATGGTGATGATTTGATGTGGTGATTAAAGGTGTCATTTTTGCTGAGAAAATGTTCAAGTTTAATTTTTTTCTCTCAGGGAGTTGGTTAAGTTTTGAAAGCCTGAGAGGTAATTTTGAGAAAATATGTTGAAAGTAAAAACACTGTTACACAGTAAAAGTTACACAGTATTACACAGTTAGACTTTTAATAATTCTACTGTAAAGGTGATTTGTCTCTTTATTATTATTTATTGTGTTAAAGGGAGGCGCCCAGGTGATGCCTGAACCACCTCACCTGGCTCCTTTCAACACAAAGGAGCAGCGGCTCATGAGCTTCTCATCATATCTCTAAGGGAGACGCCACCCGCCTGAGAAAATCCATTTTCAATCAAATCACAAACAGGATTGGTGATAAAGTGCAGCCCTGGTGGAGGCCAACATTCACTGGGAACGAGTACGACTTACTGCCGAGTATCCGGACACAACACTCGGTTTGGGCCTACAGGGATTGGATGGCCACTTCCAAGCAATGTTGATGAGGCGTGTCAACCAAGACAGCCCCTCAACACCCAAAGCCTTCAGCATTTTTGGACGGATTTCATCAACCCCTGCGGCTTTGCCACTGTGGAGTTGTTTGACTACCTCAGTGACCTCCAACAGGGAAATTGAAGATGGTCCCCCGTATGCTTCCAGCTCTGTCTCTACCATAGAGGGTGTGTAATTCGGATTCACAAGTTCCTCAAAGTGCTCCTTCTACCGCCCGATAATCTTCTCAGTCGAAGTCAGCAGGGTCCCACCCTTGCTGTACACAGCTTGGATGGTTCCCCGCTTCCCCCTCCTGAGGTGCCGGACGGTTTTCCAGAAGCACCTTGGTGCCGACCGAAAAGTCCTTCTCCTTAGCTTCTTCGAACTTCTCCCACACCCGCTGCTTTGCCTCTGCCGCCCTTCGAGTCCGTCGGTACCCTGCAACTGTTTCCGGAGTCCTCCTGGATAACAAAACCCGGAAGGACTCCTTCTTCAATCGGACGGCTTCCCTGACCACCGCGGTCCACCACAGCGTTCAAGGGTTACCGCCCCTTGAGACCACAGCTCCTCACCGCAGCTTCAGCAATAGACGTTTTGAACATTACCCACTCAGGTTCAATGCACCCAACTTCCACAGGGATATCTAAAAAGCTCCGCCGGAGGTGTGAGTTGAAGATCTTCCAGACAGGGGCTTCCTCCAGATGTTCCCAGTTCACCCGCACTACCCGTTTGGGCTTACTTGATCTGTCCAGAGTCTTCCCCCACCCGTTGCTCCAACTCACCACCATATGGAGATCAGTTGACAGCTCCGCCCCTCTCTTCACCCGAGTGTCCAAAACATGCGGCCTCAGATCAGATGATACGATCACAAAATCGATCATTGACCTTTGGCCTAGGGTGCTCTGGTACCACGTACCTTATGAGCATCCTTATGTTCGAACATGGTGTTTGTTATGGCCATTCCATGACTAGCACAGAAGTCCAACAACAAACGACCGTTCAGGTTTAGATCAGGGAGGCCGTTCCTCTCAATCACGCCTCTCCAGGTGTCTCCATCGTTTCCCATGTGCGTGTTGAAGACTACGGAGTCCCCTAGTGGAGCCCCTACAGGGCTCCACTCAGGGTCTCCAAGAAGGCTGAATACTCCGAACTGCTGTTTGGGGCATAGACACAAGCAACTGTCAGAGTTTTCCCCCCCCATAACCCGAAGGCGTAGGGAGGCGAGGTGAACCGGGGTGAACTCCAACGTAGCGGCGCTCAGCCGGGGACTTGTAAGTATCCCTGCACCTGCCCGACGTCTCACACCTTGTGTAACTCCGGAGAAGAATAGAGTCCAACCCCTATCCAGGAGTACGGTTCCAGAGCCAAGACTGTGCGTAGAGGTAAGCCCCACCAGATCCAACTGGTAGCGCTCCACCTTCCGCACTAGTTCCGTCTCCTTCCCCCACAGAGAGGTGATGTTCCACGTCCCCATAGCCAGCTTCTGCTGCCCAGGGCTGATCCGTCAAAGTCCCTGACCATCACTGCCACTCGTGTGACAGCGCACCCGACCCAAGCGGCACCACGTAGCTTCTTCGGGCTATGCCCGACCGGGCTCCGTGGCAAACCCGGCCACCAGGAGCTCACTGTCGGGCCCTCCCTCTGGGCCTGGCTCCAGACGGGGGCCCCGGGCTTCCTCCAGGCAGGGTCTCTCCTTCTCTTTCCCTCCGTTTCATGAAGTCATTTTGAACCATACGTAGTCTGGCCCCTCGTCTGAGACCAATTTGCCTTGGGAGACCCTACCAGGAGCACTAGGATCCAGACAACACAGCTCTCAGGTTTATAGGGACACACAAACCTCTCCACCGCGGTAGGGTGATGGTTCCAGTGGAGTTTGGAAGCATTCTTATCTACAAAAGGGGGGCCCTGCAGAAAAAGTTTGGGTACCATCGCTATAAGACTTGAGTTGAGCACAGCGCCTTTCTGAAAAATGTGGAGATTTTTAAGTAGAAGCTCTGGGAGCGATTGCACAGAAAAGTCAGAGCGCTCTGAAAACAAACACTATATGGACACCCAGACTATTTGAATGTCATATTAAGAATGCAGCTTCAAAGATTTGAGATATTTGATACAGCCACGAGCCACACAACACTATCCCAGCAGGGGAAAGGCCATGAATGTAGAATGAGATAGGTAGCAGGAGCGAGAGGTACGGTAAATCTGGACGGGGGATTTGTTTGGTGTGAGTGGAAATATAAACAATCTTTCTCCAGAAGCACTGACTCCTTAAATTAGCCAAGGATTTCAGTCACTTTAGATTAGTAAAGGTCCAAATTAATTTCATAAACTCTCTCATTGAGAGAGTAGTGAAAGAATAAGATCCCTAAAAATAGCTTGTCTGTTTTGCTGGCCAGTACAGCTTTTAACATTAATCAAAGTTACACAATACAGCAGTAACGCATACACAGCAGGGGGATCACAGAACAGAGCCGGCTAAACAAAAAGCAACATGTTAAAACAAGCTACCCACATCAAACCAACAATTGTCGCTTCTTAACTGGTTTCAAATTAAGCCTAATATTCGCAGTTTCTTTCAGTATTACTCCAACATTGATCTAGCCTGTGGGTTAGGGTTAGGGGACATTTCAGTCAATAAAAAGTTAATTAACTAGGTCCTTCTATCCTCAGATGAAGAAAGTACATGAATAATTTTCTGTTGGTTCTCGCAGCCAACAACACAACAAGAAGTTGCTTTGCTTCTGCTGGTGCTCCCAGGTGGGCCATCGCGAGGAAATCACAAAGGCAAGACGGGGAAGGTCACCTAGCTGGAGGTGGTTCTATGTTCAACAAAGCCCCATAGGACCTGATAGAGCTGCAAGTCTGATAAGCTTGTGCACTTTGCAATATATGTCACCTTTTAAAAGCTGACTCAATCAAGTATTAGCTGAAGAACTCCCATAAAAGATAAGAGACACACAGCCTTGATTGTTGCCCATTCACACATGCAGCAATCACGGAGCAACATGAGCAATTATATGGAGTTTCAGGCCAGCTGACAACTCTTATAGTTTACTCTCCTTTTTTTTGGTCTCCACCCAATTTGAATAATAATATGTGGCTTTTTCACTGCGGGGGCTATAAAACCAAAACAATGAGCTGAATGAGGCTAAACAGCTCTGAGCTGAGGTGGAAGATCATTCTTGTTACCATTCACATTAGATTCAGAGATTTGATCCATTGTTACCAGCTGTGACAGTGACGCTGGTTTTGTTTTTAGCTTGTGAGTCTGTTTGTGTGTGTCATCATGACAAAATGTGATATGTGTTTGAGTAAGTTGCAGGGTGTTTATATTGCTGTCTGTCTATCTGCTTACAGATTTTGTCACCGCCATAACAGTAAAACCGTGCAAGAAACAGTTATAAAACTTTACAGATGTGTAGTTGAGATCAAATTGAAGGTTGAGTTCAAAACTTGCATACAAAAACCTTTTGTATACACAACATGCATTTTTAACTTCAACAAAATGTTTTCCCCATAAGTAAAAGAAACGTATACCCTGGCCTACAGTATACAGGAATGTTTGTGAACATGAACCAAACAGGAGAGCTAATGTATGAATGCAGCTAAAACCAACACACCTGACACGGAGCATTTCCTTCTTTCACAATATTCAGATACTGTCATTTTCTCTGCATCTCAGGAATAAGTAAGTAGGTTTTATATGAGGGCTGTGAGATCTCCTCTACTAAAGAATCATTGCCTTTTCATGTGATTTCACTTTAGATAATAATGTGTTAGATCTTCAAAGCCTCAGCACTCATGTGCAGCCTCACATCTAGCCCTGCAACTTCCTCTGCGGCAAATGTATTATTAACATAACAATAGATCTCTGGTCTCTCACTGACCCGCCATTCATTAGCATATATATAGACGCTGGACACCACTGCAGACTGCTGTATGGCTTAATTCAGAGCAGCAAGTAAGAACTGACTGGGGGAAGGGAAACAGCATGAAACTAAATATTGATGGATAGTGGAGGACGTGCAGAAGCCAGTATTTGTCTCATGGGGATGTCATGCTGTCCCTAGAAGTATTGTTTGGTCCCTGATGTAACCACTGATGAACGCTTGGCTTCTCTGCTTTGTTTCATAGAGGCAAATCAAAGAAGACAGGCCCTGTCAAACCTATAATATAATAACACTGGTATTACCCTCATACACCCTCAATAATGTCAGGGATTCATGCTAGCAGTGGTCCTGTTTGGGGATAAGAGCTTCTAGAGATTTGAGTTGACATTCAGGGACTTGTTTTCCCAAAAGCAAAGCAGACATGGGTTAGTTAAAGAATGAGACAAACACGAGTCCAGATGATTTTGAGCCAGTGTAAAACACACAATGAAGTTAAGTAGTAGGAAGAAAGAAAATGAAAAATAACTCTCACATATTTGGTTGTACATTGTTTGAATAATTTCTTTCTCCCAAGTTTTCTATTTTCTAAATGTATAATTATAATACCAACAACATGTGGTATATAAAGAATGTGAATATTGGAATCCTTTCAATGACCATGAACATCCAGTGCCATCGGGTGGTAAACAAGTTTGCCTATAGTAGATACAGAATGGATTATAGGCAACAAAAACACTAAGTTAAGGTTGAGGAATGATCACGGATATGAAAAAAAGCTGCTTTGTATGTGACAAATGAACCATTGGACTTTACCTGTTCTGAGCGGCTAACAGCACACTACACCAGGATTTGCTCTGGATTTACAATAAGTGGCACACTGTCCCGGTATCATCTGTTTGTTAATAACTTACATGGATGTTAAAGGGATAGTTCTGACATTTTGAAGTAGGGTTGTATGTACTTATCCATTGTCGGTGTATTACCTTAGCAGTTTCCAAAACAAAATCGCCCAAAAAGGAAATTGTTGTAGAATTAAAAAATGTCAAAAGTTTTGATACCAAATCACAGCATGGATCTTTCTATGGAGTTATTCGAGGTCTTGGTGTCTTAATGTGGCATTTTGGAGGGATCTTCGACCATTTCTATTAATTCTTTAGTGGCCAAAAATTGTTACATTTTGCACCAAATCTATTTAACACATGGTATCAACCCAAACATGGCTGCCACAATTTATAAGATATAATTGAGCATTGGAATTGCCATCATATACTACCATCATACAGTCACCTTCTTAAACTAATGGCCTAAGTCATATTTTGAGGGAAATGTTTTGTTTGCCTAAATCATCTCTTCATGATGCTGGCCACCTCTGGTAAAATTGCCTAGATCCTTACTGAAAAGATAATGCTGTTCCTACCCTGTTAGTATAACGGCCTATCTCAAGAGTGTGATTTAGGCAATAACATTTTTTTACAAGCTTAGAAGAAATAAAAACTACCAGATAAATGAAGTTATTTCCATGGTTCGGGGCTCGTCCCCTATTGGTAAGTGATAATGTACTGTAATATAGGCTAGGCTATAAATGTTGTGTAGTTATTTAGTGTTTTACTTTCACAAGTCATAGTTTAATTATGAAGCCTCCCAGTGGGTTACAGACACAAACTAGCTAATGTAGCTCCATGAAGCATGAACACATTTCCATCTGGGACAATAAAGACTAATCTAAAAACTAATCTAATCTTACTTTACAATTATAAAAAGGAATTGGCTACTAGGAAAAGTAACTTTTGCGTTTGTCGGCTTCAATTCTTAATATTTTGTCTCTTCAAACAATATTTCATTTACACTTATTGTCACCATTCTTACATCGGGAATATCAACAGGCAGCTGCAACTGCTAGAGTGAGGGACGTTGGGATACAACATTTCACAAATGTGTTCCATGAAGGAAAGTATTCTGTATTCATTCCGCGAAAAGATCAGTGTGACGTTTGTGTTTCATTCAAGCATGGGAATATCAGTAAATCAAATCAAATCAAATCAAATTTATTTGTATAGCCCAATATCACAAATTATACATTTGTCTCAGTGTGCTTTACAGACTGTACAGGTTACAACATCCTCTGTCCTTAGACCCTCGCATCGCACAAGGAAAAACTTCCTAAAAGAAACCCCAAAATTAAAGGGGAAAAAATGGAAGAAACCTCAGGGAGAGCAACTGAGGAGGGATCCCTCTCCCAGGACGGACAGACGTGCAATAGATGTCGTGTGTACAGGATAAACAACATAGTACAAATACAACATTTGACAGAAATTATGTTGTGTTGGAAAAAAAAAGAAATAGAATGTTTGGATGAATCCAGGAAAATGTCAATAAGGCTTCCCGGTGTCCAGCAGGACCAGGTCAGCAGGCGCTGTCACGATTCATGATCCTGACGTAAACTTTATCAGTGGCAACCTGCCACATGAGAGACAGACACTCCGGGGATGATACCCCGGATGGTGAGTTAGTAACATACATTTACATAAATGCATACAGATAGAGAGGGAGAAGAAGAGAGGGAGAAGAAGAGAGAGGGAGAGAAGGAAGAGAGCAGGGAGGTGTCCCCCGGCAGTCTAAGCCTATAGCAGCATAACTAGGGGCTGATCCAGGGCAAACCTGAGCCAGCCCTAACTATAAGCTTTATCAAAAAGGAAAGTCTTTAGCCTACTCTTAAATATGCCGAATATGATGCACATATGATCCAGAAAAATGAAGCGGGGCAAGAGAAATCCTGCAACAAGGATTCTGCGAACAATGAGAAGTCCGTTTGGATAATGGATTTGCAAGCCGTGCTGATGTGTCCAAAAACCCAAGCCAGCTGCCTGTATTACAAAATGAAACTGCAGGTCCCTAACTTTGCCTTCTTCGACTTTGAAATATTTGGTCGGAGGGCGACCTCAGTAGCGAGGTATTAGCACACCTGCAATATCGCCATTTTGAAGGTGTGATCAAAGACCATCCAGAAATCAAGGATATGGTAATGTGGAGCGATGGTTGCGGTTATCAGAACCGCAATGCAAATGTGGCAAATGCATTTTCTGAGCTTGCCACGAAATATGGGGTACTTATAACACAGAAGTACCTTGTTGCAGATCATACTCCAGACTGCAAGAATCAGGCCATCACCCTACCATGTGAAGGTGATCAAGCATGAGGATTTCCTGAAATGGAATGGCTCTTACTTCTTGACCAGGCAAAAAAGCTGGAGATCCGACTGTACATCATTTGCAGGCTCTTCAGTTTAGCAGTGATGGTAAGGTCCATTACAAGGTATCCTTCTCGGAGAACGCTGCATGGGATGCATTGCCACAGAGGTTACAGGTGCCAAATAAGCCGATGGCATGGATTAGAATGTTTCCACACGCTCTGCCAATCAAGGAGAGGAAGTCCCAGGACCTTCAGTCCATGAAACATGTCATACCCTTCCAGTGTCATCAGTTCTTTGACAATTTGTTACATAATTAGGCATCAATCAAGATGACTGAGAATGAAGGGGAGAAATAGTTTTAAATGGAAATAGGTTAGTTACAATTTAAAAACCCAGCAAAGAAGAGCTGGAGGGAGAAGTGAGGAGAGGCACAAACCTCCTTAGTGTTTGATTTACCTTAGTGTTTGATTTATTAAAGGGCCATCCACGGTCTCTGTGTGCTCCTCTAGCATTTTAAACTGTTTGTGGTGGACCCCATGGTCTGTCACAGTAGTGGGAATAAGAGGAGTGCTGTTTTGCCTAAGTCACTTTCTCCAGAAGTAATCAGGCCTAAATCAGGTTTAAAATTGCCTAAGTCACAACACCATGTTCTTAAATTGGCCTAAGTAATTTAATTCTCTTATGTTACATAATTGACCGACAGTGTTATTTGTATGTCAATAGTCATATATTGTCATAACCTTTTTGTGTGAAATGATTAATAAATATCATATAGTTTCTCAGTCTGACTATGAGTTCACATAAAAGGGGCGGGATTTGCAGCGTGTGACCAATCATAAACAGAAACGGGTGAACTGTCAGCAGAGCGTCATATTTTACAAATGAAGAACAAACTACAATATTAGACAAATAAGAAGAAGTTAAACACATAATCCAGGATAAAAGTAACAGTTTAACAGGACAGCTGGCAAGAAATCCGACTTTGTGAATGTGTAAATTAATAGATATATAATATAACTGCCCAGCTAGGGCACGAGTAGATCTGATTTGTGTATTCCATTAAATGAAGGCGCTGTATTAAATGTATTCTAATACAATATAAAATACTCTTGGGGAAATTATGACTTGTATGATAACACTTTAGTCTTACTTTATGTATTGAGAATCCCCCAGAGCACACGGCTATTTACAGCTTTGAATAATGTTCTTATATTTAATTATATATATATATATATATATATATATATATATATTATTATTATTACTATTATTATATGGATTATGACTTTATATAGACTATGACTTGTGCCACTATGTGGCGCAAATTTATTTTAGTTCACCCCTCTCCTTTTCTCCACTCTGTCTCTGACTGTAGGTGTGTGTCGTCGCCCTTCACAAATTACAGCGCAATGCAACAAATAAATAAATTGCTTTATCTACAAACTATTTTGCGACCCCCCTGCAGTACCTCTGCGGACCCCCTGGGGGTCGCGGACCCCCTGGTGAAGACCTATGGGCTAGAGCAGGCCTATTCAACTAGCGGCCCGCAGGCCGGATACTGCCTTTCTTTCTACCTTGAATTTCAGGGGAGGGGCACAGCATGAGAACTCATCACTTATGAGCCAGACTATGCTGAAATAGCTAAATCAAGGCAGTGTAATTTCTTAACATGACAGAAGTCTGATATGTTTGTAGTTCTATAGTAATACATCACCTGATTTAGGCATGTAATGCACTCTTAGTGTAAATGCAAAGACAGATCTGTTTTATGATTCAAACAAGCCTACTTACTGTTACATTGTAAAAATGTATCCAACATATATGTATGTTATTGTGAGTCTGATGCTACTGTTTTACTATGTTCTATTTGCATTTAGTATTTCATTTTATGGATATGGACTCAAACTACCTTATGTATGCTTAGAAGTGTTGAGGATATTATAAAGAGGGCTACTTACTGGTAATGTGGTGAATACTGTTTTATTATATTCATCTTTTTTTCTACATTAGTGGACATGGACCTGTTGGGAAACAAACTCATGTCTCCTTGGTTTTAAAGATGCATTTAGCACTTTTGCCAAATCTTAATGTTCCTCATTTGTCACGCTTTGTTTCTGTCCAACTGATGTGCAACTTTTTTTTTAATAAGAAATCGATCTATTTACGTCTGTAGAAACACACACGAACTAGCATGTAATAGTGAAACGAGTCGACCGGAGTCAAGCTAACGCAGGTATGAAGAGCCAGGTTGGTCGTAGTATCCTTCAATTTAAATGTTCAAATTTAGCGATATAAATGATTTTTTAGCAAATGTCCATATTCATAAGCATGCTTATGTTAACATATTTTTAATGAGCTTAAGTTTATTTATTTATATACTAGCCCACCATGTATCTACCCGTCCAAGAGCACATTCACCATTGTAGTGCTGATAGACCGCCAAAACTGGCAACTCCGCAGAGTCAGTGTCGGCCGAGCAAGTTTAAATATCTTGTTTCTAGTCTATATTTGATTCTTTTATCAATTTATTATTATAAATTATTTGTAGGCTAATAGAGCAGACACTTTCAGTGTTTTAATGGGTTATATGTAATAGTCCTGCTTGTTTTTATGAAATATCTGTATTGACTCCATAATCATATCTATCACCCCTTTATTTAGCCCACTGCCACGCGAGCCACCAATTAAAGCTTGGCGAGCCGCAGGAGGCTCGCGAGCCGCGCAATGAGTAACACTGGTGTAGATGATCCCCTACGCACTTGGATAATATTGTACGGCATGCTCCCAGGACGTAGGGAGCAATCTATGAATATATAGTTGTTGTTCCGCTTTTATACATTTTATGATGCAAATTAACAGGAAGTGATATTAGAAGGAAAGACGTCTCGTCGATCATAGCGAGTAACTCATTTATTCTTACGTACACAGTTTAGAGATGGACAGACACTGAGCACATGGACCAACAGCTCATTTTGATTTCTGTAAAGTGATAGGGGTGATGGAGAATGGGGAGCAGACTGTTTCCTTACTTACCAACAGAGAATTGATCCCAGCTGAGGATTGTATAAGTGGCCCATATTTTGTTTCAGTATATTTGAAATAAAATGAAAGAAATATATACAATGATAGCTTTTATATTTGGACATGTATTCCAAACAATTATCCATCCCAAAGTAAATTATCTACAGTAATAAACATAAGGTGTGAAGTGTGAAAAAACAGTGTGAACAATGTGAGGTCTCTATACACACAGCTTCTGTGTCCTTATATCCTCCTTTCTGAGATGTGAAACATGATATATATGATCTGACATTTCAAACTTTTAATATTTCAAATGACTATTATTTGTTTTACAGTAAATAATGAGCAAATTGGTGTAATCTGTGGCTAGCAAGCATATGGATGAAGAGCTGTGTACGGAGCAGGTAGGACATCAGTGTCCCCCTGAATGTGTGAGGAGGGGCCCTCTGCCTCATTGCAGACAGAATATATTTTTGCCGGTCTGAGGTGGGCTGGTCGCTGGTGCCTCCTCACTGGAAGCCAACACCTACACCACGCAGCTGGAGGACTTTCTGGTTCTGCTGTGTCTCCATTCCCTCCAGCAGTGAATGTCATCATTCCATTGATAATGACCATTATCCTTTATGCATGCAAAGGGAAACCGTTTTTCATGTATCCTTAACTTAAGCAGACTTTGTTTCCTGTTTCCATGACTGCATGAGCTTTTTTAATGATAAAATTATAATTATTAGAGACAAAATTAATCACCTCCTGCCCTCAACCAGTAATGACTTAACTTCAACCTCCGGAACCTTAAAAACACCTGAAACATATCTAGACTGCTTTTCTTCGATCGACTTTAACCAACTAACTTCAACAATCTCGTCGTCTAATCCATCAACCTGTCTCTTATGCCCGATTCCAACTAAACTGAAATTTCATTGGCATAAATGAACCGTACTGGTTCAAGTCCTATTTATCTGAGCGATCTCAGTTTCACTTCATAAGCTTTCATTGTTATGTGGATGATACCCAATTATATATATCAAAGCCGATCTATTAGCTAAACTTCAAGCCTTTTAAGGACATAAAATGGTGGATGTACTGCAACATTTTGATGTTAAACACAGACAAAACTGAAGTTATTATACTTGCGGCAAATGGGTCAAATTCATTTTCTAATGACATAGAAACTCTGGATGGCATTAATTTGGCCTCCAGCACCACCGTAAGGAATCTCGGCGTTATCTTTGATAAGGATATGTCCTTTAACTCATTTTATTAAAATGAATTTCATGGACTGCCTTCTTTCATCTACATAACATTGCAAACATAAGGCACATCCTGTCTCAAAACGATGCAGAAAAACTCTTTCATGCATTTGTTACTTCAAGACTGGATTACTGCAACTCCTTATTATCAAGTTGTCGCCAAATAATTCCTTAAGACTTTTCAGTTGATCCAAAATGCTGCAGCATGTGTATTGACAAGAACTAGGAAACAAGATCCTATTACTCGTTAGCTGCTCTGCACTGTCTCCTGGTCCAGAATAGAATCAAACCATCTCCTGTCATCTATTGCCGGTCTGTCCATCCTGGGAGAGGGATCCCTCCTCAGACTCTCCCTGAAATTTCTTCCATTTCCCATCTTTAATTGTGGGGTTTCTTTTAGGAAGTTCTTCCTTCTGCGGTAAGAGGGTCTAAGTGTCACAGTTTCTGTTCCTTTAAGGCTTGCTCGCCTAGTAGTGTGTCCCTCACCTGCTAGCCACGCCTCCTCTGCAGCTCACTTGAATTTCCCTGCTGCAAACAATTAAGACTAGTTAGTATTTAAGCCTCCTCTGGCCTCCACTTCACTGCCAGATTGTACTCCGCATCATGCAAGTCTTTCCAGTGCTCTTCCCTAAACAGATCTCTCGTTGCCGACCCTGCCTGCCCCTGACCTGCCTGCTTTGCCTGTTTCCTGACCAAGCCTGTTTTGGACCTGTCTGCCTCACCTGTTTCCCGAACCGGACCGGATTCCTTCAACCTGCCTTGCCTGCTTCCCAACCCTCTGCCCGACCCCGACTTACCCCTTGCCTGCTACCTTTTGGTTTGTCCTTGTGGATTATTATCATTCCACTGTGGATCTTTTTACTCGGCTATAACCTGCTCCTGACTACCAATAAAAGTCATTACCAATTATCCTTAGTTTCCTGTGTGCTGCACTTGGGTCCACCATCGACTTGTCGTAACACTAAGGACAGAGGGTGTTGTATCCTGTTCAGTCTGTAAAGCCCACTGAGACAAATGTGTCATTTGTGATATAATGCTATATAAATATATTTGATTTGATTTTAACAGTTGACTTCTCAACGGCACCTCGTAAAGATGAAATATGCAATACCATGTAAGAAAATCTAAGTGTAAGAAGTCTAGAGAAATAATTGATTCTTTATAATAAAGTGTGGGATGGGGGGGAGGAGAATGCCAGGGAGTTGGAAAGGGGTCATAATTATTCCAATTAGGAAACCTGGAAAAGATGTAACATCTGTAAATGAATGGCACGTATGATAAGAAGTTAATGTACTTATTGGAAAATAGAGGCATGGTGGCTACATATCAAAGCAGATACTTGAAAATAAGGAAGGAGTATAATAGATCCAGCGTTGTGCCAAGAGAATGAAACCAGGAAAGCCCAAGTAAATAGACAGTGGATGCAGTGTTTATTTTCCATTATGTTAAACAATATATTTGTAAACCTTACAATGGATATGGGGAAATCACCCTTTGCAGATGCCCAGGCTTTGTGGAAGAGAGGGAGAAATGTTGAATACATAGTTAAGAGAATGCAAGATGGAAATAATCAAGTTGAAAAGTGGGAAACAAAATGAGGATTTACATTTTCAGTAAACAAAAGCTATGTTCTTCACAAGAAAGACACTCAGTCACACATGTCATGAGGTGTCTTGCAGGTTTTGAGTGGGGAGCTCACTTTGCATCTCTGAAGTATATTCATTTAGTTGTACTAAGATCGAGGTAAGACCATGTAAGTGTTATTTACGGGTCAGAAGCAAGCTGTGTACTAGCAGACCTGGATGTTATGCTCAGGCTCTAAGGGTATGCTTAGGAGAAGATCGAACTTCCCCGGTGTGTGTGCAATCCAAGTTGAAGCTAGCGAAATGCCATTGTAGTTACGGAGGAAACAACTGGTGGCCATAACATAATGGGGAATGGTGATAGCAATCCAACAAAAAGTGTGCCGCAT
This sequence comes from Cottoperca gobio, assembly GCF_900634415.1. Lineage (NCBI taxonomy): Eukaryota > Metazoa > Chordata > Actinopteri > Perciformes > Bovichtidae > Cottoperca > Cottoperca gobio. Next base: position 1,664,731 of record NC_041357.1, read on the forward strand.
ACATGTTGGTCGAAGGAGAAGTCACAAAAAAGTAAGAATGACAAGTGAGAATGTCAAAATATATGGGAGTATATGGTAAAGAGTTTTGTGGAAATGTAGTGTGGCCTGATAGACCTATCTGGGAATTAGAAAATGTCTGTGTCAATCTGGAGTTGCATAAGATTAAGCACAGGAATAGGAATGCTGATTTAAGCAATGGATCCCATATTTATAGCCACCATAATTATTTCAAATTAAAGACAGTGTTCATATGTTTACAAATGGCTCAAAGGACCCACAAACGGATGCAACAGTATCTGCAGTTGCTGGGACTATTTACCAAGTAGGATTTAACACGAGACAATCTGATTGTTTGAATGTGTAAAGTGTTGAATTGTTTGCCATACTGATGGCATTAGGATGGAGTGAACAAATTTGTTGCAGCAATATGTTAATATGTAGTTTGGCTTTAAACAGTTATTTTGTTTTTCCTTTTGAACACATGTGTTCAGACAGAAAAAAGACATTTGAATCTCCCGCACTACAGGGTCCATCCCATTACCTAATTGTTCCCCTTTGTTTCCCTCACTTGAGTCTCTTTGTCACGCCTTACAAGGCGGAGCTAAGATGCGAGAAAGAGACGCGATGAATCCTCAGTTGGGAAATGGGATATCCTCGTTTACGCGATCCTCACTTTAAAAAAAAAAAATTATTTTCCTGTTTTGGTAACTTGTGAACTAATAGCCTATTTGCACGTTCGCTACCATTAAAATAGGGGAATTTACTGTTTATCATACCACAAATGAGACAATAATTGTCTAGCTAGCACATCGAGATTACCATTGACCATTTAGACCAGGGCTCTATTGTTGAAATTCCACCTTTTTTCTTAAGAAATTTCAGGTTGTTCATAATGTTTTGTAAAAAGATTAAGTTTGAACCTTTTTTGCAATAAAACGAAGGGAAACATTTGGAGTTGTCATATAGGTTATTATGCTATGATTTTAGTGGTCCGGCCCACTTGAGATCAAATCGTGTTGTATGTGGCCCCTGAACTAAAATTAGTTTGACACCCCTGATTTAGACCCTGCCGCTGGTCACAATCTTCGGTAACCAGTGGAAAAAATCTTTATCCCTGTTTGTGCGATTGTTTTTTCTTTAAGTAGCTTGTATGGTCATGGGGGTGGGGTGACAGTAGCTCAGTACGTAGTGACCAAGAAGAGGTACTAGTTCGCCTGCTTGGCACTGCGAGGGGCACTCAAACAAGGCATGGGACCCCCACATTGCTCCTCGGGCGCTGTATAGTAGCTGCCCACTGCTCCTAATACTAAGATGGGTATTACATTTCAGTCTAAATTTCACTGTGTGCTGTGAACGTGTGATGATTAAAAGAGGATTCATTCAATCCTCTATTTCCATCAATTGGTTAGCTTTTGAACTAAGCAATATGATGTGATAGAGAATTTGTGACAGTAAATAATATCTGTAGAGGCTAAGCCAACACTTTAAGCCACTGGGGTTCCGTTTTGTTGTTCTAGTTGACGCACTTCTTGTTCTGCCTGCTGAATAACTATTCCGATTCCAAACATTTGCAATTGAACATTCAGTCCGTTCATTTCCTTTTCTATCAGCAAACATACCATGACATTTAGACACACAATAGGTTAGCCTGCGGGAGCAAACGCTACCTTCACCAACTTGTATGTGTGTGCGTGTGTGTATGTGGTCAAAAACTGTTTGCTTTCCGGCAGATCACCACTGTCAACAAACATTGGTTCCTACTTATAGCAGGAGTGCTAATTGGCTCCTACAATATCTGTGGTGATGGTCTAATCAAGTTAATGCTGTAGATCAGTCAAGCCTCAATCTTAAATTCTTTGTTCTTTTGTAATGTTTTCTGTACCTAATTTCTGCTTAATGTCAAGAATATAAGCATGACACTGACACCATAATCATATACTAGGTTATTAAATAATGAATTCAGAATATCAATAAATACGCAAACAATGAATAAATAATAAAAAAGGCTTTCTGCGTGTAGAACAGGTCCCTGTGCCTCTGGGCAGGACAAAGTACACTGTGTTACTACAGAATGCAGTGTTTGTTAAACATGCTGCTGCTGCTCTGGCACTAATTACTGTGTGTCTTTATTAGTATTAGCAGAGTGCACATGTGTGCATACATAAACTCCATCAACAGTCTCTACAGCTGTTAAAGCCAACAGACATCTGATCAGAAATGAGGGTTAGGGTTAGGAAAAGACGACTAATTTCTCTAAAAACACATTTCCTCATTTCCTCTCTCCACGCAGAAGCAAGTGAGGAAAACGTAGATGCATCCCCTGGACTGAGCTGCAGAGAGAGCTCAGACAGATGCCACGGTTATATGAGCAAGACGGTTAAAGTACAAGTACGTCTAAATTGTATGCATACTGCATGCTACAGTAAGTACTAAAAGTAAAATGTGACAGAATGCACAACCTACGGGATGTAGCTTTTAAAATCCGGCCTGAAGAGAGAACTTAAAATTGTTAATTCTATATTCAAAGTCCTTCTGTGCAGCAGGTGCAAGGCAACTGCTGTGCTTAGATACCGTTAGTCGGCTTCTCGTGGCTCTGGATGGGAGGTTTGTGATTTTTGACCCATTTAAGCCCAGGCAGTGCTGCTGATCCTCCAGATAAAGCATGCTCACCGGGGACAGCTTAACACTGACCTGCACTCTTCATGAAAAACATGATATTAATGTTGATAGGTGAAGCAGACTGAGCCATGCTATACGACTCATTGCTAGCACAGCTTCACTGACAGTGATACAGGTCTGCTCCAGGGCCGGCCTTCAAGGAAAGTATCCGATGTCCGTGGATTACATTCTTTTCACTGTCAAATCCTTTCTGCACATTAAGGCATAGGGAAGTTGTAAGCGCACACACACACACACACACACACACACACACACACACACACACACACACACACACACACAAAATTAGTATTAAAATGTTGCATCTTGCTCTATTTTGGCGACACTTCTGTATCCTTTATGTAAATCACTAGGCAGCAAAGCTATTAGTTAAAAGCATTTTCTGAATAAATGTGACTTGACAGCGACTGTGTTTGGTTACACAACACGATGGGACATGAGGGGGAGGGGTGGGACAATATAGAGCATGAGCGGATGTATTTACATTTGAGTGGAACAGTGACAAGTGCAGAACACTGCTCTCAGAGACAGAGGCTAGAAATCCTCTTTATGTCATCATGAAGGAGTCCGGCTCAGTCTGACTATAGGCAACAGATTAGAGCTGCAGGCTCCAGCTACCATCGTCAAGGTCAGTTTATACATAGTCGGATTGAGTCCAGGAGGCAGACACATCAAACTGCTGGTCAAAGTACTAGTGACTCCCCCCAGAGCCGGATTAAATGTATAGATTACACTAGGCAGACTGTATTTTTCAGACCACACTACAAACACATTTATTTGGTAAAGAAAAAATGGCTGCTACATATTCAGCAGCGGCAACGCCAGACAATTGTGATTGGTGGATCTACAGCTCTTTTTATAGCAGGTGCTAATGAATTTTGATGCAACAAATAATACATATCTCTATAACAGCTACACAATTGAAATGCATGTACTAAATGTTTAGAATTATGTAACAAGGCAAGCACAACTCATTCTGTAAATGTAGAACGAACAACTGAAATGCACAGGTTTATGACAAAAAAGCACGAACAAACAATCCAAGAGATAGTCACCACAGAAAATATCTGTGGATTTATTAAATACAGTAGTTGTGAGCTAAAACCATGGTAATGCAGAACCATCTTACGTTACTATGGAAACAGGAATACACAACTCCTGCTCGCTCAGCTGCCTGACAGCTGGAGCTCACAACATGCTGCAAAAGCTGCCTCCGCCTGCTGATTTTGACAATCGTTCATAAATTTAAAAATATTTAACGTCCTGCAAGTGCTACATTCTTATGAGAGTGCTCTGATTAATAAATGTATTTTTACATTTTGAAACTGTAGCCCTATGTTGTTGTTACAGGCTGCAATGTGGAGTTGTTGGACATAACAATCGTCTATCGCTGCCCATTATATATGTTTAGGCATCAGACTACATCAGTCAGTCCGATGTCTTTATATATATAGCCTTTATATATTGTATTTTTTATTCCATAAATATTTTTTAATGTAGTCTACATTGAACAATGTTTAGCATATTTCAAAATATTTTCATTATGTAGGCAGTTGATGTCCTTTACACCTGTCCGGGCCCCTTGATGGTGAGGAGGCCCTAGGCATGTCTGTGTGTAGAGCCAGGATGCAAAGCATAATTTTAGGATTTAAGTAACTCTTACACTCGACATGTGTAACTACAGTGATGGTGTGTGTTGGGCTCTGATCACTGCTAAAACATGAGCGACCTATACACTCAATGCTGTGCCTGAATGCATCCTGTGTAGAGATATATGACTGAAGCTGTTGCCTACTAATGCTGTTTTCAATCCACAGCGTGTGTAGACATGTGTCTATGTAAGTGTGGTGGCAGTTGCACAATACATTATATTAGACCAGGGTTTGCAAACCTGCTTTATATTGACAACTGGTTCCGGACTGGTTCACACACTGGAAGATTAATTTTATTTGGTATGCATGTCATTGTAGTTACTTACTAAATAAAAAACACACATAGGCGTCATACAGTGCTGAAGGAACAGGCAAAAGACAGAACCAGGCAAGCAAGCTTATCCAAAAGGGAGTGCAAAGGGCAGGGGGTCATGCAGGCAGGCAGTAGCGGAATTCTATGGAGGTACAGTAGGCGATCAGGGCAGGGAATAAATAGAAGTGGGTGTTGTAGCAGGTTTTATTAGTATGTGTTTTTAGTAGGTTTTACTAGTACATGTTTTTGTATCTAACGTGTTAGAAATGTGTATTGTTAAATATATTCAACTTGGTTGTGAAAACACAGCATCTGTAGGCACAGCTGGGGGAGGCCTGAATACCAGCACTGGACTAGTGAGAGTGAAGAGGAAGTCTCCCAATTCAAATTCATACAGTAAACAGATTTATGATATAGTATATCCAGGATGATATAAGGAGAGACAGGCGCCTGTGAAAAGGACAGGACTGACCTCAACTATGCTAAAAACCCAAAGACACACTCTAAAAAGGCCATTCAGGCAAACTCCAGGTGTTAATTCAGAAGGAGAAGGGGAGAAAACGACAGGTTGATTTATTGGTATGAGGACTGGAGATGAACAGCCTTTTAACAGTTTAAGTAACTTAAAGAAGTGTCTGGAGGAGGGGCCAGACTAAGAATGGTTCAAAAAAGACTTCATGAAAAAAAGGGAAAGGAAAGGAGAGACCCTGCCCGGAGGAAGCCCTGGGCCCCCGTCTGGAGCCAGGCCCAGAGGGAGGGCCCGACCGTGATCCGTGGCAAACCCGGCCACCAGGCGCTCGCTGTCGGGGACAGCCCGAAGAAGCTACGTGGTGCCTCCCATCCATCCATTCTGTGGGCCCACCACTCATGGGAAAAACCGCTGGGGACGGGTGCGCTGTCACACGGGTGGCAGTGATGGTCAGGGACCTCGACGAACCAGACCCGGGCAGCAGAGGCTGGCTCTGGGGACGTGGAACGTCACCTCTCTGTGGGGGAAGGAGCCGGAACTAGTACGGGAGGTGGATCGCTACCAGTTGGATCTGGTGGGGCTTACCTCTACGCACAGTCTTGGCTCTGGAACCGTACTCCTGGATAGGGGTTGGACTCTATCCTTGAGTTGCCCAAGGTGTGAGGCGTCGGGCCGGGATGGGGATACTCACTAGCCCCCGGCTGATCGCCGCTACGTTGGAGTTTACCCCGGTGGCTGAGAGGGTCGCCTCCCTATGCCTTCGGATTATATGGGGGGGAAAACTCTGACTGACCGCAGTTCGGAGTATTCGGCCTTCTTGGAGACCCTGAATAGAGCCCTGCAGGGAGCTCCAGTAGGGGACTCCGTAGTCTTGCTGGGAGACTTCAACGCACAAATGGGAAAAGATGGAGACACCTGGAGAGGCGTGATTGGGAGGAAGGGCCTCCCTGATCTAAACCCGAACGGTTGTTTGTTGTTGGACTTCTGTGCTAGTCATGGAATGGCCATAACAAACACCATGTTTGAACATAAGGATGCTCATAAGTGCACGTGGTACCAGAGCACCCTAGGCCAAAGGTCAATGATCGATTTTGTAATCGTATCATCTGATCTGAGGCCGCATGTTTTGGACATTCGGGTGAAGAGAGGGGCGGAGCTGTTGACTGATCACCATCTGGTGGTGAGTTGGATCAAGGGGTGGGGGAAGACTCTGGACAGACCTGGTAAACCCAAACGGGTAGTGCGGGTGAACTGGGAACGTTTGGAGGAAGCCCCTGTCCTGGGGATCTTTAACTCACACCTCCGGCGGAGATTTTCAGCCATCCCTGTGGAGGTTGGGGGCATTGAACCTGAGTGGGCGACGTTCAAAACCTCTATTGCTGAAGCTGCGGTGATGAGCTGTGGTCTCAAGGTCTTAGGTGCCTCAAGGGGCGGTAACCCTCGAACACCGTGGTGGACCCCGGTGGTCAGGGAAACCGTCCGACTGAAAAAGGAATCCTTCCGGGTTATGTTATCTGGGAGGACTCCAGAAACAGTTGCAAGGTACCGAAGGACTAGAAGGGCGGCAGCCTTTGCCGTGTCAGAGGCAAAGCAGCGGGTGTGGGAGAAGTTCAGAGAAGCTATGGAGAAGGACTTTCGGTCGGCACCAAGGTGCTTCTGGAAAACCATCCGGCACCTCAGGAGGGGGAAGCGAGGAAACATCCAAGCTGTGTACAGCAAGGGTGGGACCCTGCTGACTTCGACTGAGAAGGTTATCGGCCGGTGGAAGGAGCACTTTAAGGAACTCCTGAATCCGACTAACACGCCCTCTATGGTAGAGGCAGAGCTGGAAGCTGATGGGGGATCATCGTCAATTTCCCTGATGGAAGTCACTGAGGTAGTCAAACAACTCCACAGTGGCAAAGCTGCAGGGGTTGATGAGATCCGTCCAGAAATGCTGAAGGTTTTGGGTGTTGAGGGGCTGTCTTGGTTGACACGCCTCGTCAACATTGCGTGGAAGTCTGGGACAGTGCCTAGGGGTTGGCAGACTGGGGTGGTGGTTCCCCTATTTAAAAAGGGGGACCAGAGAGTGTGTGCCAACTACAGGGGTATCACACTTCTCAGCCTCCCTGGTAAAGTCTACTCCAAGGTACTGGAAAGGAGGGTTCGGCCGGTAGTCGAACCTCTTATTGAACAGGAACAATGCGGATTCCGTCCTGGTCGTGGACCAACGGACCAACTCTTTACTCTTGCAAGGATCCTGGAGGGGGACTGGGAGTATGCTCATCCGGTCTATATGTGTTTTCTGGATCTGGAGAAGGTGTATGACCGGTTCCCCCGGGTGATACTGTGGGAGGTGTTGCGGGGGTCACTTTTGAGGGCCATCCAATCCCTGTACGCCCAAAGCGAGAGTTGTGTCCGGATACTCAGCAGAAAGTCGGACTCGTTTCCAGTGAATGTTGCCTCCACCAGGGCTGCGCTTTATCACCAATCCTGTTCGTGATTTTCATGGATAGGATATCGAGGCGTAGTCGTGGAGGAGAGGGGTTGCAGTTCGGTGACCTTAGGATCTCATCGCTGCTCTTTGCAGATGATGTGGTCCTTATGGCATCATCGGTCTGTGACCTTCAACAGTCACTGGATTGGTTCGCAGCCGAGTGTGAAGCGCTTGGAATGAGGATCAGCACCTCAAAATCTGAGGCCATGGCTCTCAGCAGGAAACCAGTGGATTGCCTACTCTGGGTAGGGAATGAGCTATTACCCCAAGTGAAGGAGTTGAAGTACCTCGGGGTCTTTTTCGCGATTGAGGGGACGATGGAGCGAGAGATTGGCCGGAGAATCGGAGCAGCGGGGGCGGTATTACAGTCACTTTACCGCACCGTTGAGACGAAAAGAGAGCTAAGCCAGAATGCAAAGCTCTCAATATACCGGTCGAGCTTCGTTCCTACCCTCACCTATGGTCATGAAGGCTGGGTCATGACCGAATGAATGAGTTCACGGGTACAAGCGGCCGAAATAGGTTTTCTCAGACAGGTGGCTGGCGTCTCCCTTAGAGATAGGGTGAGAAGCTCAGCCATCTGTGAGAGACTCGGAGTAGAGCCACTGCTCCTTTGCGTTGAAAGGAGCCAGTTGAGGTGGTTCGGGTATCTAGTAAGAATGCCACCTGGGCGCCTCCCTAGGGAGGTGTTCCAGGCACGTACAGCTGGGAGGAGACCCCGGGGAAGACCCAGGACTCAGTGGAGAGATTATATCTCCTCACTGGCCTGGGAACACCACAGGATCCCCCAGTCGGAGCTGGAGAATGTGGCCCGGAGAAGGGAAGATTGGGGTTCCTTACTGGAGCTGCTGCCCCCGCGACCCGATCCCGGATAAGCGGTAGACGATGGATGGAGTAGCCTAATAAGAAAAATAGAATTTTAATTAAAAAAAGATTTTATCAATAATATAAACCATAAATACTAAGAATAATAATCATAATAATACAAACAGAATAATAATCAACATTAAAATTCAGGGGAGACAATTAGCCTACATTTTATTTGATGGGAGGCGGTTAGCGACCTGGATAATGGATAGCGGGGTGCTTGCCCACAAAAGGTTGAGAACCACTGGTTTAGATGAAGTTCTTTCCTTAAAATGTTTTGTTTTTTTGTCAGGGACAATAAAACTGAACATTGTTTAAAAATGTTTTTGTGACCTGTCATTTCCAACACATGCAGTCTTTTCCATCATACAATATCATCCCCCATCACAGCACATATTTTAACCAAAAATGCATACAATTTGACATAATCACATTAAAAATGTTTTGTAGTTTGGGAAATTGTGCAGTACTATTAGTTAATATCTTTCGAAAACTCATTGTGCCATGTAAGGAATTAATTGAAGACTTAAGTAAAGCAGTTCGAAGATGTTTTTCATATAAAAAAAATGGAAAAAAAGGTTATTTTTAAAATCCTGAAAATAAATACAATTATACATTAGGTCATCTCTGTGTCTGATATTTCTTTGAATAATTTGAAAACACAAGGTATGTTAAATCTTTGTTCTTTTTGTTCTTTCTTCTTTTTGTGGTGTGATGGAAATGATGATTTGTTTTAATAAAATCACAAAGATTGTATATTATTTAAAGAAATTCAGAATAGCCACTATCAGAAAGTTTTAATTCACAGGATGTAGAAATATAAACATATTGAAACATTTCTCTAAATATATAAAAAAAATTCTAAAAAGTTCCACACCAAAATGGGCCGTAGTGTGTACACAGAGAACTAATACCAAGAACAGGACACAGATGGAGGAGGCATGCAAAGACACTAGGGAAGCTAGGATTAGACACAGGAGGATGAAATCAGGAAAGGCAGCTTCATGGCAGCTTTTGCACTCATGATGCGTAGACTGTAGCATTGCTACCATAAACACGTGCATTGACTCACTTCGAAACCTAAGAAAAAGCACCACGAGCACATCCCAAACTTACACTGCACTCATACATTTAATGAGAAGTTTGGCCTGATAAGCTGAAGCCTTTTTACTAAGAGCTAAAGAACTGTGAAACTATTGATTTGTCAACTGCCTGTCTCTGAGGAGCTCAAGCAGCTGAGGGACTTTGTCATGATGTGACTGAAGGAATTGAATGATTTATGCTGCGTGTTTACGGTGTTGTTACTCTTAGATGATGAGAATGATCAGCTCTGTTGTGGACATTTGAAAAAAGAGTCTGATCTGGAATGACTCATATTCTCACTCTTCTCAACAAAACACCAGGTAAATAGTAATCATATTTTGAGTTACAAGTTTTACAAGATTTAAATCAAAAGGTAGTGTTAGTTTCATTGTCATGTTTATAGGCTGTAGATCTGCCTCATTACTGCAATGTGCAATCATTCAGTCAGTAAGGGGCGTGAAAAAGGTAAGAGCATGTAAAGCTATAAGATCAGGTTTAATGAGACAGAGCCTCTGAGGAAACACTATTTTTAGAATCCCATTGGATGTGATTTGAAGATAGGGTGGTACTCGCTGAGCAGGCTCAGCTAGAGGAAAGTTGAGCGGAGGGAAAACACATCCAGTCATTTGCATGGTCCGTTTCAGGAAAGTGAATCAAAGTCATTGGGGAGATTATGCTCTGGTGTCAGTCTTCACACTGTAGATCGTATCGAGGCAGTTTACAGTCTAAAACAGTTTTTTCCCTGTATGATCAAAGTCTCATCATTTTATCCTACACATTAAATAGAGACTGCAGATGGCTTGTCATCGTATTAGAGCGGCATGATTTTTTCACACAGGATTGAGATTATAATGTTGTAGGAAAAACTTAAAATGTGTGTCGCTAATTAAAAAACGATCTAAACTGTAGGTAACTAATGGGAAAAATCAAGCAACCAAGTAATTAACACAGCAAAAAGCAAGAGGTTAAACTGGGGGCTAAACACAGCAGGGGACAGGAGACAAACTGCTGAGGAACTGTAGAGCAATAAAAGAACAGTCATCAGGTGATGGATCAGCACATCTGTCATTTACTGTAGACAAGTAATAAACATCAAAGACCCATCTCTGAATAGATGTGTTCCTTTTGTTCTCTGTAAGTTCATACCTTTTGACCCCTCCGATCTGAATACATTTGTCCTTTGATGTTTGGGTATATATGTAGAAGCAGAGACAGTTGCCTCGTTGAGCAACACAGCAGAATTTACAACCTGTATGTACGTGAGTTTGATCATCCTTTGTATGAATAAAACTCGGCTCCTTCTTGCAAGAATATTGATTAAACTCTTTTATTTGACTTGGATCCTGACTTTGTGGTGTTATTAGGAATATTTTTCCAACAGTAACACACAACTTGCATCTATAGCCAAATGTATCGTGTGCCTCAAAACACTACAGCTTGGTCAATTTATGAGGGGACACTGTTTTCACAATATAAATACATTGTTAGCAATACATTGTTTTCAACTCCAGCAAAGACAGGCCTATGTGATCTTTAGATTCAGACTGAAGATTAGACTAGATGATGAAGTCATTATCTATAAACTCTATAAAATCTATAAAACTGGCTGTCAGACTCAAGCTCAAGCTTGACCATAAATCTGCCGTCTCCTTAAAATTATGCATTTTTCGACACTCGACAGCAAGGCATTGAGTTGTAACCTATTTGTCTAGCTAAATTGTCTGTTGCAGTGGTGACCGGAGCCATACCTTTGGCTCTGTTCACCATATATGTTATGGATGTTTGAATGGCCAGCAACAGTGACGTTATGATGTAACATTATGACGGATGACATTCCATCAGCCTCACAGTCTGTATTTTCTGTTTAATGATAATTAGCAACGGTAGTCCTTTCCAGCAAGATGGAGTAGGAAAGCACTCCATGGGATTTGGGGAACGTGCACTGGTCTTAAATTGCTCTTTGCTTCTTTCATGAAGTCTATTATCAATTTGAAAGACATGGCAATGATGGAGTCCAGATCTGGGGGTAACTCATGGGGAGCCAAATGATCTTTAATAGCGTGTTTTAGACCATTCATAAAAGCGTCTACCAAAGCTGTGGTGTTCCAACCGATGTCCGCTGCTAATGTGCAAAACTCTATTGCATAGTCTGTTACTCGTTGGTGTCCCTGTTTGAGCTGCATGAGCACTCGTGAGGCTTCTCTGGCAGGTGATGAGTGATCAAACACACAGCTAAGAGTCTGAGTAAACATGTTCAATGACTGACAAACTGGAGCTTCTTGACCACTCTGCAGTAGCCCAAGCAGCAGCTCTACTCGACATGTGAGACACCATGAATGCTACTTTAGCTGGGTCCGAAACAAAAGCAGCAGGATTATGTGGATAATGCAGTTCACACTGTACCAGAAAGGGTCGACCATCTCCGGAAACCCCGGAAAATGGTTCTGGAGGTGTCAAACGAAGCGTTGTTCCTGGGAAGGTGACTTGATCCGCCGCAGCAACAGCAGGTGACGTGCTTGCCGTTGCAGCAGTAGTTGCAGAAGAACCAGCTTCAAGGTGTGTAAGAACTTGCTGCATCTGGACTGCCAGGAGATTCACTTGATTTGTGACAGCTGACTGGAATTCTCCCTGGCGGTCAGCGAGGTCGATCATCCCTTGGTCGATGGAGGACAGCTGTTCGGCTTGGTGTGTTAGCCTAGCTTTCTCCGCTAACACATCGGTCTTGAGCATTCTTGAGTCGGCTGAGTCCATTTTGTGGCCAGTTTGTTCTGTTATGAACGTGACACAAAAGGTTGAACTCAAAAGCAACGACTTAAGACAAGGTTTCAAAAGTAAAAAGGTCTTTACTGAAGATGGTTTAAAGTACAACAAAAAATCACTCACTGAGGAAAAAACGTAGAAAAAAGGAATAGCAAAAAGCATGAACAAACTAAACTTCTACAATGATTCTTGATTCAAAAACGCTGGCTCTCTTGGTGGCAAGACGAACTGGCACAGGACAAAGGGAGACAAGGACTATATATACAGACTGGAAGTGCTCTGAAATGAGAGGGAAAGGTAATTACAAAATAAAACAGGAAGTGCATGACGAGACGAGACATGAGTGAAGTGAACAATGAGACAAGACTAAACATAGACTGTAAACTAAACATGAAACATAACATAAATACATTAACACACATGACAGGACAATCAAATGAACACGTCTACCGTTTTCTAGACTAGGCACAGGTATATTTGAACCCAAGTAAAAAATAAAAACAATGTTACCTTTATGCTGTTAACATCTGTATGACATTATTAAATGTGTCTATTGTATCTATGTATCTATTTTTCACAGCGTGTTCCATGACTGACAAATATCGTTTCACATGGTCAGTAATCGAAAATAGTTTAATCAGGGTCAATGCACATTCGCTGTTGGAGGGCTTTATAACCCACTTCCACTCCCCGCTAATTGGTTTGGGACGGAACTTAATCTGACGGACCCTCCACAAGAGCGCGCAAACGGACTGGTGTAGGGAGTGTTAGGTGTCAGCCTTGTAACATATGGGCTTAAAGTTAAGTAACCTTAAGCAATATGTGACAGTGTTCAATCAAAATGAAAATGTAAAAAAGTTAATAATATGTCATAGTATAATATAAATCACATTATTTGCCCACCGCTGTAGTTTAGCTTTTTTTAATACAAAAAATATATATAAAAAACATGTTTTCACGTAGGCTATCAGCGCCCCACATTCATCAAATGAAAAAAATGAATTTGTTATGCGTGTTATCATTACTAATCAACGTACAACGTGTCTGCTCCATACAGTAGCAGCACAGAGGAGCAGAAGTCAGTTTCTCTCATCGTGGGACGACTGGAGTGTTAACCGACAAGAAGATTGCGGGGGATTTGGTGTCAATCTATTTGGGATTTAAACACAATGCTAGTAGGGAATGTGATACAGTTAATAAGTCTAAGAAAGTAAGTTAGAAATCTGTAAAGTTGTACAAAAGCTTGACGGAAGTCTGGCAGTTATTTACAATTTATTGCATGTTATAAGAGTATAGTAACAGTATAAAATGAAGAAAAACAGAATTTGATTTTAGAGGTTTAGTGAACAAAAAACACTGCATGAATACATGAATAACAGATTTGGCATGTTAGATTTGAAATTTGAAATGTATAAAACTATTTACTGTTATGATCTTGGTTTCTGTTTCCTGTTTTATTTTGAAATGTTCCCTTCCCCTTGTGTCATGTCTGGTATTACTTCCTGCCCTTTTGTTTTCTGCCTTTCTCCCCCTCGTGCTCCTCGTAGCTTCCTGGTTTGTGTTTTCAGTTTTATTTGTTACTTTGTATTTTTACTAGCTTTTTATAAAATAAAGCTCTCTTTTTGTTAGAACCTTGTCCAGTGTACTGCATTTGGGTCCTCACCTTTTCCCCACGTGACAGTACGAACTCATCAAGAATGGACCCAGCAGTGCTTGATGACGAGGATTATTTTTGTCTGTATGTCGCATTAATATGCTGCTCCAGCACCAGACCCATTTCTGGGTACCTTCCTAGCCCGGGAAGAACCTCTGTGTGCGCAAAAGGCTTCTAGGTCTCTGAGGAGGAGATTTGGCCGTGCTAGCCACCGTCATTCCGGCTCCCAGTTCACCGTTCCTGCAGCTGGGCCGCGACAGACCGCTGTTTCCACTGCCGGGCCGCGACAGCCCCCTGTTTCCGCTGCCGAGCCGGGACAGTCCCCTGTTTCCGCTGCCGGACCTCCACAGACCTCCGTTCCAGCTGCCGCACCTCCGCAGACCTCCGTTCCTGCTGCCCAGTCTCTCGAGACTCCAGCTGTTCCCCAGCCGCCTCTCGAGACTCCAACTGTTCCCCAGCCACCTCTTGAGACCACAACTCTCCCCCTGCGGCCCCTCGAGACCCCAGTCCCTGCGTTCTCCTGACCCCTCGAGACCCCAGTCCCTGCGTTCTCCTGGCCCATCGAGACCCCAGTCCCTGCGTTCTCCTGGCCCCTCGGGACCCCAGCCCCTGTCCTCCCTCCGTTCCTCGAGACCCCAGCCCTTGTGCTCCCTCCGTTCCTCGAGGCCCCTGTGCTCCCTCCGCTCCTCGAGGCCCATGTGCTCCCTCCGTTCCTCGAGACCCCAGCCCCTGTGCTCCCTCCGTTCCTCGAGACCCCAGCCCCTGTGCTCTCTCCGTTCCTCGAGATCCTAGCCCTTGTGCTCCCTCCGTTCCTCGAGGCCCCTGTGCTCCTTCCATTCCTCGAGGCCCCTGTGCTCCCTCCGTTCCCAGATCCCTGGTTTGTTTTCAGTTTTATTTGTTACTTTGTATTTTTACTTTTTATAAAATAAAGATCTCTTTTTGTTAGAACCTTGTCCAGTGTACTTCATTTGGGTCCTCAACTTTTCCCCACCGTGACATTTACATTAACATTTTTGAGTCTTTGCCACACAAAAATAGGCAATAAAATGGAAACTATGTACAGGCGTTTTTTTCCACACAGGATAATTCTCACTTCTCTGACAGTCCCTTCACATGCAAAGGCCTTGGTGGTACTTCCTGTGACAGTTCCTGTCTGGTTGCACACACAGGCCCACATCACAGTTGTTACAACCCCGTCTCGGCGAGGGAAAAGGGAGTAACATACACCAGATGTTGATGGCAAAATAAGATATTTATTAAATATGGTGGACAATTTGACAGACAATTGCTTTTAACGACACCACAAAGAACAAAAGGAGGGCTCTTAACATAAGAGCAAATAAGGCATAAAAGCCAAACTAACAAAACAAACTCGGTGAAAACTTGACAACAAAAGAACACATAAAACAGCGCCGGGGCACCCTAACGTGCCTAACAGAAAACGCTGCAAACTTCTAATCAATTGATGCAAAAGGTAAATCTAGTTCCCACACCTAGGATACAGTACACATAATTTCAACCCACAAGATATGATACTCTGGTATCCACACACACACAAGTACGAGGCATGCGGCTGACAACACCAGCAGCCCCAACTGTCGAGCTGGCCTGGCATTTGTATCCACCGGTCTCTCCAGTGCGCCTCGGATTGGAGAGCCAGAACAGGTGCACACCAATCACAGCCGGTCTTCATCAAAGTGGGAGGAGGAAGTGTCGCAGCCAATCAAGCGGGCGGCGGTCACACATCCAAACCTGCATACCTAAATAGGGACACAAGGTGCATGCATCCACAAAGTAATCCCCCGCAGATAAACAAGACCGTGGCCGTAACACAGTCCTCACACTTCCATGCAGTGCTCCTCTTGCAGAGTTTAGAGCTTGAAGTTGATGGTGTAGCCGTTCATGTCAGCAAGCACAACAAATTTGGCCTTCATGTACTGCTTGATGCTGAGTCTTGCCTTGGTAACAACCATCCTCTTGTCGAATGCAAGGTGCAGTCTTGGGTGGTAGATGGCCTTGCAGTTCATGCACATCATTTCCATGAGAGATCTGACCCGGTGGAGGTGGTCATAATCCTCGGTGCCCTTTTTCTGATAATTTTCCTCATTTTTCTCTGGGTCACTCATATGAAGATTAGATAAAATGGCAATGAACCAGTCTCGGGACATGACGGTGGCAGGTAATGACACATGGTAAATGGTTGGCAGGTCCAAAATTAACATGTACAGGAACATGCCTATGAACATTTCTTCTGGAGTTATTTCAGGTTTTTGGCTGCATTCTTGTTTGTGTTTTCAGAGAGAAAACTGCAGCATCAAAGTGGGAAAGAAATGTTCCCCAGCCGGCCTCCAGAGCACCTCCGCCGGCCTCCAGCCGGCCTCCAGAGCGACTTCGCCTGGCCTCCAGAGCGACTTCGCCTGGCCTCCAGAGCGACTCCGGCCGCCCTGTCCGCCTCCAGGGCAGTCCTACCCGCTTCGCTGGCCCCGTCTTGCTGGCCTCCCCCGACTTCCTGCCCGGACTTCCCCTTCCAGTCTTGTTCTCTGGCCTCCTTTGCCCCGTAAATCCTTCCTCTGGACCCCCTCCTCCCACCCTGCTAGTTTAAAAAAAAAATTGGGACGTCTGGGATCGGTCCCTTGAGAAGGGGGTTCTGTCACAGTCTTTGGTTTCCTGTTTTATTTAGAAGTTTCACTCCCCCTTGTGTCACGTCTTGTTTTACTTCCTGTCCTTGTGTCTGTCTCCCCATCTGTGTCTTGTTCCCCTCATTAGTTTCTGTGTATATATCCCTGTATGTCTCAGTGTTCTTTGTGGGATCGTTGCTCAGCCTGTTCGTGCCTACCCCGTGCCTACCCCGTGCTTACCCCGTGCCTACCACGTGACTACCCCGTTCCTACACCGTGCCTACACCGTGTCTACACCGTGTCTACACTGTGTCTACCTGGTTTGTCTGTTCACTATTATTTTGTTACTTTGTATAAGTGTTTCAGCTTTGTTTTATTAAATCTCACTTTTTGTTGTGAATCTTCTGCATTTGGGTCCTCTTCTGTACCACACCGTGACAATTATATTCTGCCATGTCATTAAGCTGGATGCTGCTTGTTGTTCAGCTAGACCCTTGCATTCAGCTGCATCCCTTGTATAATTAATAAACCTCTGTTGATTGTAATAAATGTATTTAATCCAATCCACATTCTTATTGGTAGTTGCCAACATAACAACAATGATACGAAAACTGCTCCAATTTGATCTATTGCCTTGAACTCATCTGGCACACCAATGGACACTCCTATTGCATCTATGTATGCTGTGGAGCTGAAACTCCCCCCAGGTGCTGTGCTTCTCTTATGTCTTCCAAACAATGCTCCAACCGAGTTCAAGCTTGCAAGAGTTGTAGCTGTTATAGGCAGAGCATAGAAAGGTTCGACCAGTGTCACCAATGCACATATTTCTGTCTTGTGCTATTGGTTCTGTGAGTTGAATATCTCTTATGGAGATTTTTTCAAATTGGACTTGGTGGTTCTGTTGCACTATGCATCATTGTTAAGTGATATTCAACTGTCAGAAAAACAAGCGGGTAATATGAAGTATAAATTATCTATACAATCGCCACAATCTATGTAAAATATAAATCAACATTTAAAACTCTTGGGTTTGAAAGTTAAGTTCTTAAAAGTTTTACTTTCAAAGGCTAACTTAGGTTGGATGCTGGTAGCCAAACTGCATCGTACAGCAGCTCCTAACTCTCTTATTCTTACAAAACAGTGAAAAATCCCCCCAAGTGCTTCTGGCACTGAGTAATAGTGGTCTGTATATACTGAATTTATAAGAAAATACACTTTGCCTGAATTCGTTTTGTTGAAAAAGATGCCTGAAGATATAGGGTATATCTGGTAGTGGTGAGCTGGCAATAGAAACAATAGAAACATAGCACCAAGTGTTACCAAGTTCAGGTAAAAATTTGAGAACAAAGGCACAAAAACTTAACATATTAGACAGGTTTTTCTAAGAGTAACACCAGACGTTCACAAGCTGTGCAATTTGGAGATATTATAATATTTATTAATAAAATAGTATTTGTATTGCTCATAAATAACCATTATATACCCATATTCCCTGTTAGTAGTAATGACACAGAGTAAGTGAAGTATAAACACATTTTCTTACAATATCTTTGTGTCTTATTTGTATTTTCTTCTGAACTTGAATATAATAAATATAATTTTGAGAAAAAAAAAACACTTGTAAAAAAGGAAACATATGAAATGACGTATCAAACTGTTCAGCCATTCATTGGCTATACGATACGCCAGTCATAGGGGGAATCGGTAGCTATTGGCTTAGTCTGTAAACAAAAGAAGAGAGCTGGCACTTCCTTATCAAGTTGACACTGATTGGCTCTTGATGGCTGTAGATAATGCATGGAAGCTCCGATTGGCTCAAATGAAGTGTCAATCGAACGCTCAGTGTTCGCCTTACACGTGGGAAGCCGGCGTTCGGCGGTGCAGCCAGCGGGAGTAAAGTTTTTATCGTGTATGAACAAAATATCTCACACATCTATCAGCTGATTTCAAAGATTGCAACAGCTGTTCATGGGCTTTTATGGACGTGACGATGTTGGTGATCAATATCTTTTTACCGGAAATGATCGTTTGGACCTTTGGCAATGACACAGGAGTGTTTGTTTTGGATTATTACTGATTACAGGATTATTATGAGGCTTCGTAATAAAATTGGCACAAAGTTATGATTTTGATTTTTGAGTTTAATTGCTATTTTGAGGAGCTGATTGTACCTGCTGTTGTGATTGTGATCTCAAAATCTAAATAGATGAGATTCTAAGCTTTCTAAAAACATGTGGCATCGATAAGAGGTAAGGTCCTTTGATTTTATAACATTTGTATCACTATCATATCATAACATCAATACTTACATTTAAAAGTATATCCATTTGCCATTACTGCTGGGTCGAGGGGCGCCATTTTTCATCAGAAATAAACTACTCTGGGTGCACAATGAATCATGGGATACCTGAGGCCGTGAAGGATACATCAAATGTATCATCCAAATCCGACAAAAGAAGGCCGCATTTGTCAACTGCATTTGAAGGAGTTGCCGGAATGGGACACTCCTGTCGCGGCCGCTGTGACGTAATCGGTCTACAAATGCAGCCTCCTAAGGCTGCAGCCCCTGAATTGAGACACAGCCGTAAAATTATTGCTGGGTATCACAATCATATCAGAGTTTCTATTGGCCCAAAGCTAACACGGGTGTGAGTAATGCACACAGTATTCTTCTTTTATTGGTGCAAATGGTCCCTATCCGTAGATATGCACTTTATAATGATACAGAACAACTTAATAGCAAATTATTTTGTGGACCCCCTGACACAGTGACATGGACCCATGGTCCCCGGAAGCTACTTTGAGAAACACAGATACTATGGATACTTCATTTATTTATATTTTGTATTAATATATAGACCTAATATATTATTATAGATTAAGCCACCCAGCAGTATATAAAGCTGTAACATTAAAGTGATGAACACTTGAATTAATTATATCATAATTATAATTCAATAATATATATACAATAATGAAATGGGTCATTCACCATAATAAAAACGTTTAATTTTGGTATTAATGTTTTGATGCTTATACTTTTGTACTTTTATTTAGGTAAGATTTTAAATGCAGGATTTATTTAAACTTTGTTATACTGTAGTTTGCTACTTTCACTCAAGTAAAAGATGTGAGTACTTCTTCCACCACCACTGACTATCTGTTCTTATCTGTTTGCACGCAGTGCTTTAAACACCCCCACGGCAAGACAGTTATTTAAAGAGTTTACTTTGTGAGCCAAAATATGCTCTACACTGTCCGTTTGAACGGATTTCCTTATTACAATACTTTATTGAAAAGACGCAATTTGATTGACCTTGTCTTGTCCTTTATTTATTTATTTGTCATATGTTTGTATAGTTAATCTTCCTGCATGGATGTAATTTGAAATAAATAAAGAGTTATGTTGTTGTAGACTGATTCCGTATATTGTAAACAGATTATTTAGCATGTCAGCATGTCAGCATCATCTGCTTCATTTAATCTTTTCTGAGTTTAATGATATCTCCATCTTTAGACAAATTCCACCACTGGAGAAAAATACCCTCAGCTGAAAACTTGACTCGCTTTGCTTTTAAAACTCAAACGAGAACAGACGAGGGCATGCACACTGTGGAGAAGCACAGACATGTTGGTTGAATGAGAGTAGTCTAATTATTTTGTGTTTCTAATTTCGTCAGAGCAGCCTATCCTTGCCTCTCTGCAGTATGTACCACTGTACTGTATTCAACACAAAATACCACTTAGAGAAATTTCAGTAGGGGCACAATGCCAAAGGCTACTCCTTGTATTTGGTTTTCTGTCAGCTTCATTTATAACATAGCAGTAGATGTGAAGAGGTCAACTGTAAGCAGAAAATTCACCAAATATACTTGAATTCAAGGAGCAAGTCAATCTCATGTATGAGTCACAATACAAGGCTGGCGAGATTGTCAATTAACTTGACAAATGACCTTAGCACATTCAAATCGATAAAATAGCCATTAGCCATGAGTGCAGGGTTTCAAGAGAAGGAGAAGGAACAGAAGTGGAAGATTAAAGTTGACACAATTATAATTTTGTTCAGAGAGATGAATTTAACATCATTAAGTATCAAACAGCCAAATTCTAATAGCATCCTCTCTAAATACAGATTGAAGAGAATTTCCCCTGGCAGCGTATTTAATTCCAAACAGGTAAGTGGTGAACAAACTGAATACATTTTGCTTATGCATAATAAATTGAGCTCGGACTAACTTGGTTTTAAATCACTGACCTTTGAGAGGTCGCACTGCACCCACCAGGCTGCTGGAAGGGCACAGGCAGGAGATTTTAGATTGTATTACAGTGTGACATATAGTGTGAGAACTCTGCTGTTTCCGTAAAACAGGCAGGACTGCAAGTAGAGAAAACCCAACCAAATACAGAACCTTGCCGTGAGTACAGAAAACCCAACCAAATACAGAACCATGGTGCGAGTAGAGAAAACACAACCAAATACAGAATCATGCTGCAAGTAGAGAAAACACAACCAAATACAGAAACATGCTGCAAGTAGAGAAAACACAACTGTTGGAAAAATATTCTTAATAACACCACGAAGTCAGGATTAAAATCAAATAAGAGTTTTAATCTATATTCTTGCAAGAAGGAGCTGAGTTTATACATACAAAGGATGATCAAACTCATACACACAGATTGTAATGCTGTCGTGTTGCTCAGAGAAGCAACTGTCTCTGCTTCAGTATATATTTAAGCAATAGCTCACGACAGGCCATGGTATATGCTCATTATATCACAGTTAAGGGGCGTGGTACAACCCCCTTAACTGTGATATAATGAGCACATATCACGGTCTGAAGTGAGCTATTGCTTTTATAAAACGGTTACCAAGTGGGGCAATATGAAAGAAAAATACACACTCCAATTTAAATAGTTTTATTATTAAATAATGATGTTCAAAATAAAATAGTCCCTCCGTTGCCTTCTGCACGTAGCTCTGCATGTCGTCTTTTAGGGGCTTTTTTCTCTGGAGATAGGCACTGATCAATCCATTCCTCCAGAGTAGAGAACATTGTACTATACGGATTGCATAAATGGACGGTCCCTTGTATTGGCGCATGCGCGACCGGAACCCGGGACCAGATTGAACTGTAAACACGTCTGTGTTTCAGCCTGTATAGTACGTGTTTGATTATTGTCATTTCACGCTGATATTATTTATAATAAAAGCAACCGAACGAATGGAACTCTGTTCTTATTTACATAGTAAAGCTTTGTAAGTTTGTTTCTTAAAGGACGTAATTTAACAGCTGTAACGGTTGTAGCTTTTTCTCAGACGCGGAGGGATACTGACCTGTTGTGAAAAGTAATTACAATTCTACCCGTGATATACGCTCATTATATCACGGCTAAGAACCAATCAGATTGCTTGATTTGACATGTCCGTTTTATAAATATATATATACAGAGATCAAAGGAACAAACTGATTCAGATCAGTTCATCCTTGGTTTATTGCTTGTTTACAGTAAGTAACAGATGTGCTGATCAATCAACTGAGGACTGTTCTTTGATTGATCTATAGTTCATCAGCTGTTCACACTCCTGTATCCTGCTGTGCTAAGCACTCAGTATCTGTATTTTCCAATCAACAACCAAATACAGAAACATGTTACAAATAGAGGATATGCAAGTGATGTCACCGTAGGCAGAAGTCACTGCGGTTAGGTCGATTGAGTGGCAGCCTTAGCGTTCAGCTTGAATGTTGCAAAAACACATCTACAATGGAAAAGAGCTGTTGTGAGAATGACTGTAGAAATTATACCTGTCAACATTGGAATTTCAAAATAAGGGAAAAAAATGCAAACATATTTTAACAGCTCTGAGCCACCCAGCCCCTACTCATTTAATGTAAATGTAAACACATAAGGGACGGGTATATACATTCAGGAAATACATGTTTATTTAAAGTATGTATTACTTGTACAGACATGTTTATAAAATGTATGTATTTGATTTATTAGTTGTTATCATCAATTTATTTAATGATTGATGAGTTGTGTGGCTTTTGTTTTCCCCGACGAGGACTTCCTTGCGATGGCAGAGTCAGGAAACATGTCTGCTACACTGCGACTGAAATCATCGCAGAAGCTGAAGGCTACATTATTTTTGACGCAAAGCATTAGCATCTTTCCCTCAGCTTTGGTCACTTGGTCTGCCTCTGAAACAGTTCTTGTCACAAATTAAGTCATTGACAGTGTATGTGTTTGTGCCTCTTGGGCGTGCTTGTGCTTGGATGATTTTTCATGCTGGCGAAAATCGCTTATTCCTCCGTGTGCAAAGCTAAAATCTGAATGGCACACTTTACAAAAAGCATGAGTTTGCCCGACTCTGCTTTTTATTAAATAACAGAAGATCTCCTTCCATTTGGCAGGTACTTGCATAAAGTTTTAACTTTTGAGGCAGGTACAACTGCATCTCCATCTATCTCCCGTTCACTCGGACTCTCATCCATATGTTTTCGTCTCCTTCTGTGTTATTGTTCCTGTTTTCTTCTTCTGTGTGTTTACTAGCGGATAACGTTTTTCAGCTCATGTTAAACATAATACTGCCACCTGCTCTACCGGAGGCCACTTTACGACTGTACACTTTTTAAAATTAGGTCTTCTTTTTTTTGAAAGGTTAAAAATATCAAATCAAATCAAATCAAATTTATTTGTATAGCCCAATATCACAAATTATACATTTGTCTCAGTGTGCTTTACAGACTGTACAGGTTACGACATCCTCTGTCCTTAGACCCTCACATCGCACAAGGAAAAACTTCCTAAAAGAAACCCCAAAATTAAAGGGGAAAAAATGGAAGAAACCTCAGGGAGAGCAACTGAGGAGGGATCCCTCTCCCAGGACGGACAGACGTGCAATAGATGTCGTGTGTACAGGATAAACAACATAGTACAAATACAACATTTGACAGAAATTATGTTGTGTTGGAAAAAAAAAGAAATAGAAAGTTTGGATGAATCCAGGAAAATGTCAATAAGGCTTCCCGGTGTCCAGCAGGACCAGGTCAGCAGGCGCTGTCACGATTCCTGATCCTGACGTAAACTTTATCAGTGGCAACCTGCCACATGAGAGACAGACACTCCGGGGATGATACCCCGGATGGTGAGTTAGTAACATACATTTACATAAATGCATACAGATAGAGAGGGAGAAGAAGAGAGAAGGAGAGAAGGAAGAGAGCAGGGAGGTGTCCCCCGGCAGTCTAAGCCTATAGCAGCATAACTAGGGGCTGATTCAGGGCAAACCTGAGCCAGCCCTAACTATAAGCTTTATCAAAAAGGAAAGTCTTTAGCCTACTCTTAAATGTGGAGAGTGTGTCTGCCTCCCGAACACAAACTGGAAGCTGGTTCCACTGGAGAGGAGCTTGATAGCTGAAGGCTCTGGCTCCCATTGTACTCTTAGAGACTCTAGGAACCACAAGTAACCCTGCAGTCTGGGAGCGTAATGCTCTAGTTGGTTTATAAGGTACTATGAGATCTTTAAGATATGCTGGAGCCTGACCTTTAATTGATTTGTAAGTCAGGAGAAGGATTTTGAATTCTATTCTGTATTTTACCGGGAGCCAGTGCAGAGCAGCTAATACAGGAGTAATATGATCCCGTTTCCTTGTTCTAGTCAATACACGTGCCGCTGCATTTTGGATCAACTGAAGAGTCTTAAGCGACTTTTTGGGACAACCTGATAACAATGAGTTGCAGTAATCCAGCCTTGAAGTAACAAATGCATAGACTAGTTTTTCTGCATCATTTTGAGACAGGATGCGTCTTATTTTTGCAATGTTAAAAATACGGGATAATTACGGGAAAATATTTAAACGGGAGCAAAACGGGATAGAAGTAAAAATACGGGAGGGTTGACAGGTATGGTAGAAATAGATTATAGAATAGAACAAGCATTCAGAGCTATTCTTTTACAGACTGTTAACCACTTAACAGTCGGCGGCCGTCCACCCGTTTTCATCCATTTTCAGAGAGGCTGTATCTTGCCCTGTGTTCCATACAGTCCGCCATGATGGAGTTGTTATGCAACACCACATGTCGTTCGAAAGCTTAGAGTCGTGTCTATTTAGTGAGCGAAACGGTTTTGAGATCAAAATCACAACAGCAAGTACAGTAGGCATCTCACACAAGCAAGCAAACTCACAATCAAACCCATAACTTTGAGCCAACACACCTATGAATTCTCGTCATAATCTGTAATCAGTAATAATCAGAAAAAAACAGTTCCTGTGTCATTGCAGAGGTCCAATAGATCGTTTCCAGTAAAACATATATCCATCATGAATATCGTCACATTGATAAAAGCCCATGAACAGCTGTTGCAATCTTTGAAATCAGCCCTCTTCTTTTGTTTACAGACGGAGCCAGCAACAGCCCAGTCTCCAGTTGAATTGCGTATTATGTAACCAATGAACCGCTGAAGCTTTAGTCATGTGACAACCATGGTTTTATTTTTACAAATGTTATTTTATTTTCTTAACTGTTTTTATTAATTACAAAATACAAAATAAACACAAAAATATTTTTAAAGAAATTGTTTATACTTCACTTACTTTGCGCCATTACTACTGACAGGGTATATTGGGTATATAATAGTTATTTATAGTAAAGGCCAATAGTTATTTATGGTCTTTTTATCAATAAATATTATAATATCTCCAAATGCACAGCTTGTGAACGCCTGGTGTTACTCTTAGAAGTCTAATAAGTTATGTTTTTGTCCCTTTTATCTGAAATTTGAACCTGAACTTGGTGATACTTGATGCTATGTTTCTATTGTGTTTTTCAGCTTGGGACTACCAACTATACCCATTTTCAGTGTTCTTCACATTTAGTATATTCAGACCACTATTACTCAGTGCCAGAAGCACTTGGAGTGATTCTTCAACGTTTTGCAAGAACAAGTTATCTTTTGAATGAGACCAAAATCATGCAGCTGGTTTAAATGGTTGAAGAGCAGCTTTCAATTTACTTTGATATGTCATTTGTAGGTATTTTCGGGTAAATTCCCCCACCCCTTAAGAGGTTAAGGAAGTGCCTGGCTAGCTCCATGAGTGGCGCAACATCCTATTCTTCCCAGACCAAACGTCCGAGGATGTCATCATGACTGGGTCCAGAGTCACTTGATAGGATATGAGATATAGCCCAATACCTCCCTGCAAGTATCAGATATAAACAATCAATCAAACTACAACATGACATGGTACTGATTGCCGTAACTGTTGAAAATCCGGGTAAAGAATCTGTAATATCTGGGCCCATTCAAACCCTGAAAAGGGTGGGAAGGTTTTAGCCGGCTTTATCCTTTATCAGTGTTCTGTCATAGACCATATAGACCACCTTTTACACTTTTCAGTTTTATCAGTGAATTTATTGAATAGCTGTCCTTAATTCGGCCTAGATTTGATAAATTGCTTATCCTTGGAGACTTCAATATCCATGTCTGCTGACCTGACGACTCCTTGGGCCTGGAACCTTTTAGATTATTTTAACCTATCATGTGTTCTGACTGGACCTACTCCATCAAGAGGGCATACTTTTGATCTATGCTATTTCTGAATTTGTGCACTTCTGTACTTACATTTGCTGTTATGAATGCATAAGTGCGCTCAAACTGAAAAGTATGGGAAAATGCAATGCATTATGAGTATCCAGATGTTGCACTCTTAACGGTCAAAAGGTTGAGTGTGGAAACATGGACACTTCTCCCCCTTAATGATCAACATCTTGGCTAGGTAATGGAAGTAGAGGGACCAGCAGTGATTGCAAGTTGCTCCGTTGAACACAGCACTATACAAATAAAAGTTAAACATCTCATCAAATTTATGTATATAGCCCAATATCACAAATTATACATTTGTCTCAGTGTGCTTTACAGACTGTACAGGATACGACACCCTCTGTCCTTAGACCCTTGCATCGCACAAGGAAAAACTTCCTGAAGGAAACCCCATAATTAAAGGGGGAAAAATGGAAGAAACCTCAGGGAGAGCACCCAAGGAGGGATCCCTCTCCCAGGACGGACAGACGTGCAATAGATGTTGTGTGTACAGGATAAACAACATAGTACAAATACAACATTTGACAGAAATTATGTTGTGTTGAAAAAAGAGAAAGTATGGATGAATCCAGGAAAATGTCAAAAAGGCTTCCCGGTGTCCAGCATTACCAGGGCAGTAGGCGCAGCCACGATTCATGATCCAGATGTAAACTTTATCAGTGGCAACCTGCCACATGAAAGACACAGAAACTCTGGGGATGATGCCCCGGATGCTATGTTAGTAACATACATTTACATAAATGCATACAGATAGAGAGGGAGAAGATGAGAGAGGGAGGGGAGGAGAGAGGAAGAGAAGGAGGAGAGCAGGGAGGTGTCCCCAAGCAGTCTAAGCCTAATGCAGCATAACTAGGGGCTGATCCAAGGCAAACCTGAGCCAGCCCTAACTATAAGTTTTATCAAAAAGGAAAGTCTTTAGCCTTCTCTTAAATGTGGAGAGGGTGTCTGCCTCCCGAACACAAACTGGAAGCTGGTTCCACTGGAGAGGAGATTGATAGCTGAAGGCTCTGGCTCCCATTGTACTCTTAGAGACTCTAGGAACTACAAGTAACCCTGCAGTCTGGGAGCGCAATGCTCTAGTTGGTTGGCTTAAAGAATACTAGATGACACAGCAGAGGAAACATTCTCTAACATTATGAGATCATTTGAGCCATGCTCAGACTGCTCCTTAAATCTCATGGTTGAAAATCTAAACAACACCTTGTCATCTACCCTGGATACTGTTACTCCATTAAAGGTAAAAAATAAATCGACTGACAGAATCTCCCCATGGTTAAACAACAGCAATGTTACTCAGACTAAGAGGAATTGTAGAGCAGCTGAACGAAGGTGGAGGAAAACTAAGGTCACAGTTAACTATGATATCTACAAATAATCCATGGCTGCCTATGGTAAAGCAATGCAGCTGGCAAGAAAGGACTTTTCTAAGATTATCACAGAGAACATTGGAAATTCTAGAATACTATTCTCGACTATTAACCAACTACTGAACACTATCCCCACCCCTCCACAGTCCTCTGCATCAAAGTGTGAAGAACTCGCATTGTTCCTCAATAATAAAATAACTTCAATCAGAGCCAGCATCACATTGTGATGTAACCATGGGAACATTCACCTGCATCACATTAACTGAGCTTCATAAAACTGTGATGGAATATAACTCCTCCACCTCTTGTGTTGACCCCATAACTAAAACTTAAGCGGATATTCGACAGCATTTCAAGTCACGTCCTAAATAATGTCTCTTCTAACGGGCATCTTCCCAGACGCCTTCAAAACAATATCTAACCTTCCATTCATCAGCAAAATACTAGAAAAAATAGTCTCGGTCCAAATAAACTCCTTTCTTAAAGAAAACAACATCCTGGAGGAATTTCAATCAGGCTTCAGAGCATGCCACAGCACCGAAACTGCTCTGACTAAAATAATTAGTGACCTCAGACTAAACTCTGATACAAACAAGGTCTCAATTCTTATCCTGCTAGACCTGAGCGCAGCATTTGACACGATCGACCATGACATCCTAATTAATCGTCCAAAAAAACTGGTTGGACTTTCTGACTATGTATTAAACTGGTTCAGAACATATATCAAAGAGAGAAAATATTTTGTCAGGCTTGGAGATCATGTGTCAGAGAAGCATGATGCCCACTTTGGAGTTCCACAAGGGAGCTGCCTCGGTCCATTACTGTTCTCCCTATACATGCTACCACTGGGGGACATCATTAGAGAACACAATGTGTGCTTCCATAGCTACGCAGATGACACACAACTGTACATCTCTGCTGAACCAAATGATACTACAGCTATTAACTCCATCACCACCTGTCTGTCAGCAATAAATAAATGGATGAGCAATAATTTCTTAAAATTAAATGAGAACAAAACTGAAATCCTACTAGTAGGTCCTATAACAAAAAGAGAGATGATGCTGAATAACATGGGGAAACTTACTCCTTTGATTAAACCTGAAGTTACAAGTCTTGGTGTTATCATAGACTCAGATCTAAGCTTTAAATCCCACATAGACAAGGTGAAAAAAACATAATTCTTCTACCTTAGAAATATAGCTCAAATCAGACAATTTATAAATCAAAAGGATGCTGAAAAAACTAATCCCTGCTTTCATCTCAAGCCGACTCGATTACTGTAATGCACTCTTTACCGGCCTCCCAAAAAAACAACGGAGAGACTTCAGCTCATCCAAAACGCTGCAGCGAGGCTGCTAACAAGAACCAAGAGGAGATACCACATCAGTCCAGTGTTAGCCGCTCTACACTGGCTTCCAGTAACTTTTAGAATTGATTTTAAGGTCCTCCTTCTTGTATACAAAGCCCTAAACGGAACCGCACCAACTCTCTAATAAACTATGTGCCCCCAAGAACATTACGATCATCCACTACTGGTTTATTAAATGTTCCCAGAAACATCCAAAAGAAAATTGGGGATGCAGCCTTTAGCAATTATGCACCAAAGCTATGGAACACTTTAGCTACAGACATTAGGGAGGCAAGCTCGCTCAATATCTTCAAAAGTAAGCTAAAAACATATATTTTTACTTTAGCCTTTTAATGGTGATATTTAATATATTTTAATGGTGACACTTTAAACTAATTTAAATGATTTCATAATTTTTTGCCATGCCTGGTTTAACATTGAATGTGTAAAGGTGAAAAGCCTGAGATCAAATAGACTGTTTTACCAAGGGAAAAAGAGGAAGTTTCTCTGATAAATGTGTGTTGGAGAAAAACTGGCTTTAACCGAAGGGAGTAAACCAGTTGAAATGCCACAGGGGCGCATTATTGATCTCTTGCTTTCAAAATAAAGCTCTGACCGCTTAAAACATTTACAAGAATGGTGTGATGAATGTGATTTCCCGGCAGTAGGGTCGTTAAGTACGGCACAGATAGGGAAACTAGGCATGAATTCCAATGTTATTTTTATACAATTTTAATTCTGCTATTTTATCTGCTATTTTAATTCAGCTAGTTTTATACAATTTTAACTCTGCTATATTATATTATTTTAATTCTGCTATTTTATCTGATATTGTATCTGCTATTTTATCTGCTATTTTATCTGCTATTTTAACTGCTATTTTATACTATTTTAATTCGGCTATTTTTATAATGGTACTTCAGACTCATTTACATCAACACTCTGATTATTGTACTGTAAATGCTCTTATTCTGTCTAATTTTGTACTAATTGTTATGTTTTTGCTGTGAAACATTATTATTATTATTATTATTATTATTATTATTATTATCATATAAATAAACTGGACTTGCCTTACCAAATACTTTGCCCGTTTCGATTCAATGCTCAAGAAACCAAAACGACTCAAATGCTCACCTCCACATGGTTGTCCTCATGTGGTTTTTAATAAGGCTAAATAAATAAAAATGTTGTTCCTATGAGGCAATGTGGAAGGGTATTTCAATGACAATCTTGCTTAGGCTGAAAAGCTTGTGGAATACCTCCTTGAATGGTTCTAGAAATATTACAAACTCAAGAAAAAAGAAAAAAAAACCTCCAGTTTGTCAAAATGAGCTCAATATTCAGAAAAACCTTCAACTTCATGAAATAAGCTGCAAAACTCAGAACAACCTTCAACTACAAAAACTGCAAAACTCTTTAACTACAAGCTACAAGTGTCTACTGCCTGGCCACCATTACTTTCAAAACCAATTTCTTGAGGAAATCTTCAGCCAATCTGAGTTGAACTCAGGCTATCTAACAGGTTGCCACTGGCTAAATGCCAAGACCAAGACTATTGAGTATTATGTAAAGTCCACAAGGCGGCTCGCCATACATTCTTTTCAGAATATTAAACCATTTTACATGTAGTTATGATCCAGACATACATTTATAAAGCCTGTGATGAAGAGAAAAGAAGTAATCAGCTTTGGGACTTTACAGTAATAACAATCATAAGGTTCAAACAATGAGCATTACAGTGTACATAAAAAGCAAACTTTGTGATGTCGTGGGGAGGGCTGTGACGGAATTGATTTCTTCTTAACATTAACAGGTTTACCGCCAATGCCGCCATCTACCAATCAGAGACTGTGTTCCTGGCTGGACAGCTCTGATCTCAAACGCATTGCGGCATTAGAAAAATATGACCTTGGCCCTACACAAACTGTAGCCAGACCTGCCGGACCAAACACCACCAAAAGCAAGAACATTTCACTTAAGGAAGAGAGCCGGGATAAGAGCTAAGTTTACCCAGAGATTACCCAAGACTTCTCCACTACCCAGCCTGCTCCTGGCTAATGTCTGATTCCCGGAAAATAAAATGGATGAAATAAGACTTTGCTTCATCATAACATCCCAGATCAAGTCGTCAAAGTTGATGTTTCCCTGATCACCAAATTTGTATTAAGATTATTATTGCCAAATATATTATTAGCCAAGCGAATTCACCAGTGTTTTTGTTGTTACAAATTACATTCCTCTTGATGCAAATAAAAAAGAATGCACCGCAGTAATTGTATGTGGTCATCAATAGTCACGTGACAAAACAACCAGATGGTATTTTTAATATAGCTGGTGATTTTTCCATCACCTCTCTGGGAACCATCACCTTATCGTGGTGGAGAGGTTTGTGTGTCCCTATGAACCTGAGAGCTGTGTTGTCTGGAGCCTAGTGCTCCTGGTAGGGTCTCCCAAGGCAAATTGGTCTTTACGTTGAAAGGAGCCAGTTGAGGTGGTTCGGGCATCTAGTAAGGATGCCAATTGGGCGCCTCCCTAGGGAGGTGTTCCAGGCACGTCCAGTTGGGAGGAGACCCCGGGGAAGACCCAGGACTCGGTTGGGAGATTATATCTCCTCACTGGCCTGGGAACGCCTCAGGATCCCCCAGTCGGAGCTGGAGGATATGGCCCGGAGAAGGGAAGATTGAGCTTTGCCTTCTGGCTCATCACAACGGTGCGGTAAAGTGACTAATACCGCCCCCGCTGCTCCGATTCTCCGGCCAATCTCTCGCTCCATCGTCCCCTCACTCAAGACCCCAAGGTACTTGAACTCCTTCACTTGGCTCATTCCCTACCCGGAGTAGGCAATCCACCGGTTTCCTGCTGAGAGCCATGGCCTCAGATTTTGAGGTGCTGATCCTCATCCCAACCGCTTCACACTTGGCTGCGAACCGATCCAGTGACTGTTGAAGGTTACAGACGGACCACATCATCTGCAAAGAGCAGCGATGAGATCCTCAGGTCACCGAACTGCAACCCCTCTCCTCCACGACTACTCCTTGATATCCTATCCATGAAAATCATGAACAGGATTGGTGATAAAGCGCAGCCCTGGCGGAGGCCAACATTCACTGGAAACGAGTCCGACAAACAAATCTAACTTAATTTAATTCCACCAGCATGTCCACACCCCCACTAGGGGAAACTATTCTGGACCAGGAATATTTGTGACAGCTAAAAAGCCCTCCCCCACTTTGGACAGCATGACCATATCTACCATCTTCTGCTGCCTACTGTTAACGTATGGACAGATGAATCTACAGCTGCTTTACAGGATTGTTTTGAATGCCCAGACATACAGTATGTTCAGGGATGCCCCCACCCAGGAGAACCGCATCACTCTGGAGGAGTAAAGATCAACAGTGATCTATTCTCAGAATCTTGAATCAGTGGATAGAGCATCATTGGAGCAAGACTAAAAGCTGACATTAAAGAGTCAAAGCGGAGTTGTCAGGAGAGACTGGATAGAGACTTCAACACTAACAAATAAGGAAGCCTCATTCCGCTCAACATTCCATGTGACAACAAACAGAGTTCACTCTGTCACAGAATGGGAGGGTGTAGGGGCCGGATTGGAATTGGGCCTCTGTGTCTCTCTTCCACCTCTTGAAGCTTCTGCAGCTAGCATATCTACAATCCTTGGTGCAATTTAGAATCTAGCTTTCCTTAGATTAAGCCTGTTGGCCAGAGGAATGTCTAGAGCCTTTAGCTTCTTTGGCAAATCGTTCTGCTTTAGGAAACTCTTGGGCCAACCAGGCCAGAAAGATCTCCTTCTTCAGCTTGATAGCCTCCTTCACCGCTGGTGTCCACCAGTGGGTTCTTATGTTGTCACCATGACAAGCACTAACAACCTTCTGACCACAATTCCATGCAGCTGTCTCCACAATGGAGGCTTTGCGATTCCAATTTCACTCTGGATTAATAAAATATTCATGTGAAATTCTTCAAGAAGTGGGAGTACTTGCGACAGGAGCCTAAACCAGATGTTCCCAGTTCACTCTCTCCTCCAGGTCTGTCTTGCACTGTCCACCGCCATCTGAACCAACTGATCAACAGGCGCTAATGAACACAGCTGGTTATCAAACATAACTTAAACAAGAGTAACTGGTGCATTTGAGTCTGAGCATGGCATACTCTGTCATGACATAGACACACTGACTTTATGCATGCTTGAAATGAGCTACTCATGTAGAACTCCTTACAGAAAGTGAAGGCTTGGTCTGAACTTCATAATGCCGCATTTGGGGACCTGACAAGACATCTAAAGTAGCGATCAGGCTTATAGGAGGTTAGCAAATCAGACACATAGGCAGCACCTTGTATTATCCACCAGCTGCAGATCAGAGGTTTTTCTCCTACTGAGCTGAACCTGCCCTTTTATAAGATCTCCGATAGATCAAAAGGAAAAGACACGCTACCAAGACTGTTTTTTGTTTGTAGGAAGAATTAACTGAAGAATCTCTCATTTCAAACGATTCATCACAAAGGAAATATTAGACATTAGATATCAATTGTCCATGTCTTTTAGTAGATGACATGCAGAATGTGCAGATACAGTATATGCATGTAAGTGCGTTACTATTTGTTGTCTGTATCATTTTAATTACGGGGGTAGTACAGGGACGATGGGACAAATAAGTGTTTTGTTAACCAAAACAATTTGACCAAATTAGGATAACCTGCAGTTTGATAAGCTTATTGATGTCATGAAGTACTGCTACACTCACACTGCTGGCGTAGGGCAGCTTGTGTTGTGTTTACAAAAAGTTGCGATGGAAGATGATCTATTTATAGAAGATATGCATGTTGGACTGGTTTGAAAACATTCGATCAGCTTTCAGATTTAGACATGCAACTGTATGTTGTCCAAAAATATTTTAATAATTAAATTGTACAAATATGCTGCCGGACAATCACAGGGCAGCTTAGAGAGGAGTCAGACAGCCATCTTAATGAAGTTAGTGTATCTTGCACAGTATGTGCACAGTATTGTTGAAAACGTTTTAATGTGAGGAATCGGTGGATACCTCATACAGCTGTGTGAAGCCTATATATCATGGATCACTCCACTCATATAGAAATTGATCAATACTCAATATTTATGAGAGATTTATACCAGGGTGTCATCATTACTGAGCAAGGTACTTAACCCTGAGTTGCTCCAGGGGGACTGTCCCTGTAGTTAGTTCACTGTAAATCGCTCTGGATAAGAGCGTCTGCTAAATGATCTGTAGCCTGTAAACAGTAAAGATAAAACAAGAACACAGCACCTGAGTATATCTTTATAAATGACACCAGATATGCATATAGGCCCTATGGTTGAGGAGCTATTCCATATTAATTTTGGGTATGTTACTTTAGGTAATTTTTCCTAGGATAGAGCCAGTGATTAAGAGGTTGTCATTGGGGAATTCAGTCAGTCCATTAATCAGCTGATTTTGTTATCCTAATCGCTAGCATATACGTATCCCAGCCTTGAATGTGAACTTGAATTCACAAATGTTTATAAGTGTTTAGACTAAACTGTATTTTGTCACCATAACAGTCTCTTTACAGCACTCTTATCTAATCATAACAATAGTTAGCATGATAGCAATTAGTAAGAGCAATTGAAATGGTATAACAATTAATCAATAACAGTAATATAAAACAATATATTAAATCATATACACCAACAGATTTTGAATGGGAACAGAGTCAGTGATGACCAGGTCTAGTGTATGCCCCCTGGTGTGTGTGATGACTTCAAGATGTTGTTTTAGGTTGAGAACGTCCAGTAGTAGAAATCAGCTGCAGGGTGGCAGGAGGGGGTGTCGACGTTAATGTTCCAATTCCCAAGTATGACAGTATTTGCAGATGTTGTACAGAGTGAAGTGAGAACGAGATATGAGTCACTGTCAATGTAAAGAGTCTAGGCAGAAAGATCAGATCTAGGGGGGAAAACATTGGAATTGAGCATTAAGCCCTGTAATGTTAATGTAGCCTTAAACTGATATGGATTTTTTTAGGATTCTAAAATAGGTTTTCAAGCTTCCCCTGTCCACAGCAGTACATTGCTTAGCTTCCATGCTGGTACTCTAGTATACGTAATACTCTAACTATTGATAAGTACCTCATGCCAACGTCAAAACATCTGAAATACCCGTCTAATCTCCTCCATGAGCTGAGTGTCGCTATGCAGCTCCACCTGCTGACTGTGCTGAGCGGTCAAATCAGCAGCCAAACTACTATAAACTCCTATAATATCTTCCTGTTGTTTTTACAACACCTGCATGCACCTCTCCCATTGCCCTCGTAGTACCTTTTGTCGAGTCCCCCTTCAACCCACAGCTGGATTTCCTCAGGGCTCTGTGCTGGGTCCCCTTCTCTTTTCTCTGTACATCAATTCACTCGGCTCTGTCATTCACTCTCATGGCTTCTCCTACCACCGCTACGCAGATGACACTCAACTGATTCTGTCTTTTCCCAGGTCTTTTCCCAGGTGAAGGCATGGATCTCTGCTTGTCTGGCTGATATCTCTCAGTGAGTGTCTGCAAACCAATTGAAACTCAGCCTCAACAAGACCAAACTGCTTTTTCTTCCGGGGGAAGGGCTCTCCCATCCAAGACCTTACCATCAACATCGGCACCTCGCTTGTTTCCCCGACTCGAACTGCAAGTATTCTGGGTGTGACTCTGGACGACCAACTGTCCTTCAGTGCCAGCATCACTGCAACAGCCCGCTCCTGCAGATACACTCTGTACAACATCAGGAGGATACGTCCCCTACTGACTCTTAAGTTGATGCAGTTTCTGGTCCAGGCTCTTGTCATCTCACACTTTGACTACTGCAACTCCCTCCTGGCTGGACTGCCTACATGCGCCATCCAACTTCTGCAGCGCATCCAGAATGCAGCAGCCCGACAGGTCTTTAACCTCTCCAAGTTCTCCCACACTATACTCCTCCGCTCCCTTCACTGGCTATCAGTGGCTGCCCGAATCTGCTTCAAGACTCTGGTGCTGGCCTACCGTGCTGTGAATGGATTAGGCCCTTCCTACATCCATGGTCGAACCATACACCCCAGCTCGTTCACTTTGCTCTGAATCGGCCAATCGGCTCGCTGCTCCCTCACTGCGAGTGGGACCCAGATACCCCTCAAATAAAACCACCTGTTTGCTATCCTGTCTCCAAAATGGTGGAACAAGCTCCCTATCGATGTCAGCAGAAATATGTATATTCTAGTATGTTGCACTTACATTGGTTTAGCTCATTTGAAGCTTTTGTACTGTATTTAAAATCATTTCACCTATTTGAAGCTAATATATTTGTAAGATTATTACTGTTTGGAGTTGTATTGTAATGAGTGTTTGCAGTTATTGTAAGTCACTTTAGACAAAAGTGTCAGCTAAATGTAATGGTACTGAGGGCAGTGAGTGTAGCTCCAGACCAAATAACGACCATTTATCTCAGCTCTCTAAAAGCCATTCGTTTTCATTCCCAACTCATGGCAGGGATAAGAGACATGTTTAATTTACATCAGATGATGGAGGAGCACCCTGGAGGAGCATCCTCCTAAATATGTCTGTTGGTATGGCACCTGGCCACCCACACACGCACGTGCGTACACACACACACAAACCCACAGGCATGTCTACTGATGTACACACAATCAATTTTGCTTCAGTGACCTTGACATATGACA
This sequence comes from Cottoperca gobio, assembly GCF_900634415.1. Lineage (NCBI taxonomy): Eukaryota > Metazoa > Chordata > Actinopteri > Perciformes > Bovichtidae > Cottoperca > Cottoperca gobio. The sequence continues at coordinate 1,701,344 of NC_041357.1, forward strand.
ATGTTACAGACACGCTTTTAAATCCTGTGCTCTATGCTCCTACCTCTCTTTTGGGTCCACTTTCCCCCCATCCCCTCCCCTTCTTCTCTCACACTCTGTCTCACCTTTTCATCTCACGGTCTCTGTCCAATACTACTATTTATATAAATGTAACTTTTTCAGCAAGCAGTAGGCTATTGTGGTGAGTAGATTATTGTTAGGGGCAGAGCTGGGGGAGGCCAAAGGACCATGATACATGAGATAAAGCCGTGTCTTTCTCTCTGGTGCTTTCCCCGTCTTCTACCTGAGATCTTCCATTTATGAATGTGATTATTTTTCTTCTTCCATTCGGGAGATTACAGGAGGAGAGATTATCTCCTGGCCTCCTGCTGGCCCAGACATTGATTTTAGGGCAAAGGCTCTTCATGCTGTTTCACCCCATGTGTCTTTTGCTGAAAGCACATAGGCTGACTGGAGAGCTGTGATTGGTCAGATTATGCTGCTTGTGTTTCCTCCTGCATGTCTCTAAATGCTGGTGGATATGTTTGAAGGTGAAGACACCATCGGGAAAGGGGAAGAAAGGCTCAGTAATCATCTCATGTCAAAAACAGACATCTACATCTCCACTACAAACCTTCTGCTCCCCGCGTTGGCTGCTTTGTGTCAGTCTCCAATTCAGAGACAAGGCAACAATTACTACAAAGATCATGCAGACCGACAATATTAATATTCATATTGTCACAATACTAAAATCATGACTTTGATACATCCTGCCCAAAATATGATGATACAGATACTGAAACAATACTATGGCAAAAACCTAAAACATCAGGTAAAGTAATGGAATGATAGATGACAGAACATAGAACTTAATTTTTATTTTCATTAATTTAAAAAACAAAAAGAAAATATTTAGGCAATGTCAATGCAAATCAGTGGAGGATTGTCATAAAACAACAGGAGATAATTATTGCACCATAGTGTTTTCATACATTTATTATCCAACCAGGACTGGAGAAAGTCCTAATTAAGAAGATATTTCTTCACCTTCACATGTCACACTGCTGCTTATAAATCCTTCAATCCTTGCAAAGAAAAGAGCAAGCAGTACTGTACGCTGCACTTTCTTGAGTTGCCTCTTAGCAAAATGCTCTGAGTGAATTTAAGTTCCGCCTGGTGATGCAGCGTATATTTCAGGCTTTTGTTGTGGAAGGTAAGAATGGAAAGAGAGTGAAGCTGTAATACACCACCGCTGCTGTTGATAATGTGACATCAGTCATCTCTCATCTCACAAATAAATACAAGAATGTAAACCATGTTGCTGTGGGAAATGAAATTAAAGTATGACACATCTGTCTGATGAGTGTCCTGAGTGTCAATGTTGTGTATTTTTAACTAAAACAGTATCCACAAGAAAATATAAATAGCACTACAATTAAACAATAACAACAATATGATAGGAAAAATATACATGTTGTTAGCACCCTAAATGAATACAAAATGTCAGACTGTCAGACTGTCTACTCGTGAAGGACATTATCAAGATTGATTTGAAAGGCCTGTTGATTGAGTGTATTTCCCAAAATGTTTAAATCATCCTTAGTTGACAGAAAATATTACTAATTCCAGGTCTAAATTGTATTTATTATTTCATTTATTTTTGCATGTGCATTTAAAGTATGCTAATGATCTATGTTGTGTGTTGTGTAGTTTAGTGTACTGTTAACAAAAGGTCATTTGTCAGTGCCTTCCAAATCAACTTGTAGGACTTCTGCGGTAATGTGGTATATAAAGAGAATTTCTCATATGCTCAGCGGCTGAACAGTGCTTTTTAAAATGCTGCACACTGAGGATGCTCAAAAAGAACAGGCTGTATTTATGTTAGTGAGTGAACCCTCTAATTGATGATAATGGCAGAGCTGCAGGGGTAGTCAAGCTGCAAATGAAAGATCTATTAATCTGAATTGTAATTTGAACATTTTAAAGGTACTATTAATTGGAACTTTTTTTCTGCAGGAGAGGCTAATAGAGGTGTTTTATTGCAGCTGAGATTTTAGAGAGACCTTTGGCATTTTAATAAAACAGGTCTTACCATGAAGTGCTGAAATGTTAAAACCCATGTCAGCAGGGACACAGCCGACAGATAAAACCATTCTGTCTCATCCCATACAGAGAGATGAAAAGCTCAATAAAAATAAAGAGACTAAAACTGCATATGATGAGTACTAAATACAATATTGTTCAGACACAGGCTGGTTTTAATACCACAACCTGAAACTTTCATCTGGGGCCTCACTTATCAAAGTGTGTGTGTAACCGATGTATAAATGGTAACATGTTTTATATTTCACAAACATCCATTTGTTCATATTTTATTGTAATAATACTCCTTTTTTTGTATATTTATTTCGAGGAGTCTTATTTAGTTAAATATGCTTTAAATATGACTTTGATACTCCTGAAACTGGCACTTTCTGTGTTCACGCCACTTTCGGGAGACTGTTTCGGGTTCCGCTGAGGAGAGGAGGCATGTAGGTAGAGAGTTGCTCGACGCTAGATGAGGCCTCTCGCCGAGCCTTGAGACAATAAATGCTGGTTAAAAAGGCAGAAGTTCTCCTAATCATTATTTCCTGATCCAACACAACACAAAGTCACAAAGTCGCGGAGTCTATCGTGGTGTCGGTCGCAGACCGGCTACATGTGCATAGTACTGTAGTTATCAAACATACGTACTCAAACCTTAATGCAATAACCATAATACATCCATTTGCTCATTCACATGCAATCTTATTTACACAGACACGGCCTGCAGAATCCCAAATATATCCAACAAACACCTTTGAAAGTCCTGTTGCCTGAATTTAGAGATTCTTCATGAAAAATGTTGCAGTTGAAAAGATAAGACGAAAAATAATTACAAATATTGTGGTAAAGATACTGTAGCATCCCAGTAGCAGGTGAGTGGAAAATCTTCCCAGCATGCAATGGACATCCGTTCATGTGTGTGTTCCTGGCTTCTGCATTGTTGCTGGTGTTATTGTCATTATTATTTTACTTTAAGTTCAACAATTATTCCATTGTTTCCACACTTCATTTGTTGTTATACAAGTATTTATTATAAGCGCAGTTCGAGTACAAGTGACGTTGTGTCCACAATTTCTCAACGTCTCCATACAGTGTAAAAATAGGGATTGAAATAATGGTATGGGCAAGTCTACTACTACCAAACAAAGTTAAAATCCTGAAGACTTTAATGAAATTAAAAGAAATTAAACCCTGTATTTCACCATTGTTTAAGAACAGCCAGCCAATGTATTTAATGTAATTACCTTTCTATATATTGTTTTTTTAGAGGCGGCGGGGTTTGCAGGTGTACGTTAAGAGTGACATAGAGCTGATTTGAACAGAATTATTCAGACCATTGTCAATACCGTATTTTAAAGCTGACCCTGTATCTGCCATTAATGATCCAATCATTATCAGTATTTTAATATTTTTATTGTATTTTTCTTCTTTTCTTTATTTATGTTGATTGATTTTTTTGATTGTTGAGTTCAAGGTCACTGAGTTCAGCGAAGATGTGGAAAAATGGAATGCCCAGCAGGACACAGTCCTTGTAGCTTCTTCTGTCTGCATCACTGTCATTAAGTACAGTGCTGATATTGTCATCACGGTTGGATCTCGCCAAGGGCTCGAACATTTCAGACATATAGCAAAGATTGTGGTGATCAATACCAACATATTATTTGTTTGCAGACTCATGACCTCATGGTTTGATGAGCATCTTAGAGCATATGAGCTCTGTATCAGCCATTTGTTCACCATCTCAGTCACATATAGCTGTCCTCACTGAATCATGTTTTCCCCCAGTTACTTCATAGAGTTAGAGGCAAACAGCTTGTTACACTTCGAAGGTACTTAATATACGGAGTGACGTAAATACAAAAATGTTAGAATCTTAAAGATTTCTCCCTTTTTTCTCAGAAGTTTTTTAAAAGGTTGATGCTGAGAGTTATCATCAATAAAGATGATATTAGGAAGTTAGCTTTAAATGAGAGGCCGGATTCCATTGAAGAATTAAAAATGCAACTCAAGGATAAACTGTCACTGCAGTATGAAGACCAAGACTTCAATAATGCCCTCTTTAATTTGACTGAAATAACAGATTTGCCTGAAAGAGCTATGATGAAAATCATCCCTCTCGTGACTCTACATTTAACAGCCCTGTCATCACTCATCATAAGCCGGGCATCAATGGAGAAAAAATAAGCTACAAGTCTATTATGACACTTAAAGACCACTCCACGATCTTCAACAAAGCTATTGGTAGTGCATGACAAGCTCATTTCTCAAGGCTGATTTAAAAAATCGAAATCATCCCTGAATGCTTTTCTCAACTATTGACAACCTCATAAATCCAGCTCGTAAAAGCCCCCCATCCATCACCTCAACATCTTTATATGAGAAGTTTGCAGAATTTTTAAGAGACAAGATAACAAACATCAGGTTGCATCTAAACCATGCTATGTGAAATGTGGGTGAGCACCTGTCTTTGGATTATGTCCCTCTGACTAAGACTATGAAGGTTTTTGCTGCTGTTGATAAAGAAATGGTCTGGAACCAGTGTGGGTTGTGTTTGTTTTGGTGGAAGTTTAACTGAGGATGAGTCTGAGAAGAGCTTTTGTGTTATCTTAAAGCAGGCATTATATGCATTTTCATTTAAGTAATATGTGTTCTATGGAGGATTTTATACTGGATCAGTTATAGATTTGTATTGTTAATCATTTGATTTCTGCAGACCTGCATACAGGTAAATTCAATGATTTAGCAGATCCGATGGAATGTTCCAAATTGTCGCCGCAATAACCAAAAAGAAACCTGGTCACCTTTGGATTTAAAATAAGAACGGGGAAGAGGTAAAAGGCCTTTAGAGCCCATTCAGTGTATGGTCAACCTGAGTCTGCGGCTAGGGAGGGTCCCGGTGCTCTGGAAGACTTCATGTCTCATCCCTGTCCCCAAACAGAAACACCCTAGGGTGCCAGATGACTTCTGGCCGGTTGCACTGACATCACACATGATGAAGACCATGGAGCGGCTGTTGCTCCATCACTTCAGACCCCAGGTCCGCCAAGCACAAGATCCTCTGCAGTTCGCATGATAGGCTAAGATGAGCGTGGATCACTCCATCCTCTATCTGTTACACAGGGCTTACTCTTATCTGGACAAGGGGAGTGGCGCGGTGAGAATGATGTTCTTTGATTTCTCCAGCGCCTTTAACACCATCCAGCCCCTACTCCTGAGAGATAAGCTAACAGAGATGAGGGTGGACTCACATCTGGTGAGATGGATCACGGACTACCTCACAGAGAGACCACAGTACGTCAGGCTGAAAGGCTGCACGTCCGACACTGTGGTCAGCAGCACTGGAGCGCCACAGGGGACGGTACTCTCCACTGTCTTGTTCACCATCTACACCTCTGACTTCCAGCACAACTATGAGCTCTGCCACATGCAGAAATACTCAGATGACACTGTGATCGTTGGCTGTGTCAGGAATGGACAAGAGGGGGAGTACAGGACCCTGGTGGAGGACTTTGTGAGGTGGCCCAAGTCGAACCATCTGCAGCTGAACACCTCCAAGACCAAGGAGATGGTGGTGGATTTCCGAAGGATCTGGCCACACCTGCAACCTGTGTCCATCGAGGTGGTCAACGTGGAGGTGGTCAGGTCCTACAAATATCTGGGCCTGCAGCTGGACGACAAGCTGGACTGGACGGCAAATACGGACACTCTTCATAAGAAAGGGCAGAGTCGTCTGTACTTCCTGAGAAGGCTGGGGTCCTTCAAAATCTGCAAAAAACTACTGTTGAAGTTCTTCCAGTCTGTGATGGCCAGCGCTCTCTTCTATGCTGTGGTGTGTTGGGGAGGAAGCAACAAGAAGAGAGACGCTGGGCGGCTGGACAGACTGGTGAGGAGGGCTGGCTCTGTAGTGGGCACAGAGCTGGACTCCCTGGTGACAGTAGCAGAGAGAAGGACCCTTGATAAACTGTCATCCATCCTGGACAACACCCACCACCCTCTGCACAGCACATTCACCCGGCAGAGTAGCGTGTTCAGTGGCAGACTGCTGTCCCTGTCCTGCTCCACAGACAGGCTCAAGAACTATTTTGTCCCCCTGGCCATAAGACTGTACAACACCTCTTGGTGATGGCAGGGGATTCAAATTCAGATACAATTCAATTCAAACCATAACAGCCTGTATTTTCACTTTGTATTTATAACAGTTGTATTGTATTATAACAGTCTTATCACATAATTTAACTTAATTTCACTTAATTTAATTTTTAATTTATTTCAATTCTTATTTGTACTTTACATTTGTAATGGCGGGAGGGGGGGGGGCAGGTGGCTAATGTTGTATGTCATGTCTTTTAACCTCTTACAGTGTGGGCAAATTTACCTGAAAATACCTACAAACCACATACTTAAAGTAAATTGAAAGCTGCTCTTCAACCATTTGCACCAGCCGCATGATTTTGGTCTCATTCAAAAGATAACTCTCTTATTGTTCTTGCATAATAGTGAATAATCACTCCAAGTGCTTCTGGCACTGAGTAATAGTGGTCTGAATATACTGAATTTGAAGAAAATACACACCGCCAGAATTTCTTTGTTGAAAAAGATGCCTGAAGTTGGGTATAGCTGGTAGTCCCGAGCTGAAATACACAATAGAAACATAGAACCAAGTGTTTTCAAGTTCACCTTTCAAATTTCAGATAAAAAGGGATAAAAACTTAATTTATTTGACAGGTTTTTCTATGAGTAACACCAGCCGTACACAAACAATTTGGAGATATTATAATATTTATTAATAAATATTATTTTTATTTATTAATAAATAACTATTATATACCCATATTCCCTGTTAGTAGTAATCACACAGAGTAAGTATAAACAAATTTTTTCCTAATATTTCTATGTTTCTTTTGTATTTTCTTCTGACTTGAATATGATAAATATAATTTTGAAAGTAAATACAATTTATAAAAAATATACCCATAGGATATGACGTATCAAACGGATGAGCCGTTCATTAGCATTACGATGCTCGCGGCTCCGCGAGGCTGAGCTGCTCCTGGTGCAGCCTGTCAACGAAAGAAGAGGGCGGGCAAACCCTTGTCAAGTTGACACTCATTGGCGCATGAAGTTTGTAGATAAGCCAGAGAAGCTCCGATTGGCTCAAATTAAGTGTCAATCTAACGCTAACAGTCCGCCTAACACTCAGGAAGTAACTGGACAGTGCTGAACGCACGAGATATTACGTTATGAAAGTTTATGATAACAAAATGTAAAAATCAATCAGCTGATTTCACAGATTGCAACAGCTGTCCATGGGCTTTTATCGATGTGATGATGTTCACGGTGGATATATTTTTACCGGAAACGAAAGTATGGACATTTTGCAATGGCTTGGGAGCGGTTTTTTCAAAATATTGCTAAAAAGAGGATATTTATGAGGCATCATAGGTAAGTGGGCTCAAAGTTATGATTTTGATTTTGAGTGTGCTTGCTAGTTTGAGGAGCTGATTATACCTGCTGTTGTGATTTTTATCTCAATATCTAAATAGACGAGATTCTAAGTTTTCCAAAAATATATATATATTTTTTTTCAGAATTAGGAGATACAAATGTACATGGCACAATAAAGCGTGTGTCTGTCTGTCTGTCTGTCTGTGAGTGAGAATTTTTCATCTTTACAAACAGTTTATGAATAAAGTGCAAAAAGAATCCATTTATGTTTTCAAAATGTAAAAGAATTCATCTTTATCAATAAAACAAACAATATCTTTGTAGAACCAAGGGTGTTTGAAAGCTTATAAATCTTCAAAGTGTTTGTAAAGTCTCAACTCCAGCCAGAGTCTGTCTCTGATGTTACAGAGTTACTGACCTGCCCTTCTCTGTTCTCTATTCTGTTCTTTCTGCTCACATAAATCACCATTTTGGCTTCTCCTGAGAGAAAGTTCAGGAGCTGCTACTTTTCCTTTGTCTTCTTGTAGGCAGCTCCCATGATAAAAAACACTCTGAGTACAAACTACATCAAAGACACTAAAAACCAATGTTAAAAGAGAGAAGAAACTTGTAAATCTCTCAAAGATTACAAAATGGACACTTGGTAAAAACAGCAGGATTAATAACAGAAATAAAAGCAAAGCAAAGCAAAAAACAACACCTATGCCCCAGGTCAAGGGTGTCCAAACTACGGCCCGCGGGCCAACTGCGGCCCGTTGTCCATTTTTAATTGGCCCGCAGCAAATTCTAAAAGTATAATGGAATAGATAGGCCCAGATAGAAACTTGCACTTGAATGTATTGTACTTCTTAGTTCTAAAACAGAAACACAGTTTTGATTTGTCAGCTAACTTAAAACATCAAGTATCAGATAAAGCCTGTGCTTTAGATTTTTACTCAATTGCATGTGATGAGATCACAGATGCGACAGCCACCACACAGCTGTTTAATTTTTTTGTGGACGATAACTTTTGCGTTACGGAAGAGCTGCTTGGTCTTACGAGTCTAAAGGGCACAACATAATTCGAGCATGAGGACTTTACCACAGAGAATTTCAAGCTTTCCTGTCTGATATCGATGCTGAATACGGGGACGTACTCCACAGTTCTGATGTGCGCTGGCAGAGTCGCGGCTCCGTGCTGCAGCGGTTTTATTCCCTGAGATCAGAAATTAACCTGTTTTTGAAAGAAGGACCTACCTCTTCATGAGCTGAGTGACCCTCCATGTTTGGCAGACCTGGCATTTTTAGTTGATCTTACTAGTCATCTCAACACAGAACAAGAGCCTATTGCGCACATGAAAGTATTCTGTGTGAAGCTCCGTCTCTTTGAGACACAACTACGCAACTTCAATGCTGCGCACTGCCCCATGCTGTCCGAAATCAAATGTGCTTTTTCAAAGGCCAACCTTTCTGATAACAAGGGGAAATATGTGTCTGTGATCACGTCTCTCATGACAGAATTCAGTCAGCACTTCCAAGATTTTTCTATCATTGAGAAAGAAATCGAGCTGATCAATGCAGAAGTTTAAGAGAGTCTGCAACTAGAACTAATATAATAATATTTATATAGGATAATTCCCTGAAGAATCAACATCAGCTTCTCTCCCTCCCCGACTTCTACCAGAGCTTGGAAAAGTTTCCTCTGATAAGACGCCACGCACAAATAATGATGAGTCTGTTCGGCTCATATGTGAGCAAACATTTTCTCTGTTAACAAAAGCAGATTGAGAACCAAAATGACCGACAGCATCTCTGCGATGTCCTTCGTATCTCAAACACCAAATTTACTCCTGACATGCAGCATCCTTCAGTCCAAAGTCAGACAGAGTGCAACACTGTGCCCATTATAGGAGAGTTAAAACATATATTACACAGTATTTATGTAAGGTCAATTTTTCAATAAATTCAGTCAATTAAAGTTAATAACATGTTCTAACTAACGTTAGTTGATGTGTTAACAAGCCCAATAACTTATTTGTTTAGCAAGCTTGAGATATCCCCCCCTTTATACAGGGCTGTGAAGGGGATCACCTCCTGACTAAGAAGCAATCTGAGGCTCCTGTTTTGAGAATGAGCTGCAAACCCTTATTGTAATAAATTAAATGAAACCTCATTAATAGAAAGCTGTGATGGAGGCTGCCCCCCCCCCCTCCTTGAGCATATTCAATTATCAAGCATAATCTACCTACATTTGATAGATTTTAGGGCAATATACCTCACCTCGAATGAGTGGCCCAGCCCTTCATATATTTTTCTGTATGTGGCCCTCAGTGAAAAACGTTTGGACACCCCTGTCCTAGGCCAAAGGTCAATGATCGATTTTGTGACCGTATCATCTGATCTGAGGCTGCATGTTTTGGACACTCGGGTGAAGAGAGAGTCAAAGCTGTCAACTGATCGCCATCTAGTGGTGAGTTGGATCAAGGGGTGGAGGAAGACTCTGGACAGACCTGGTATGTCACAACAAGGTGGACCCAAGTGCAACACACTGGAAACCAAGGATAATCGATAATGACTTTTTAATGAATTTTATTGGCAGTCAGGAATGGGTTATAGCTGAGTAGACAGATCCACAGCGGGATGATAATAATCCACAAGGAACAACCAATAGGTAGCAAGCAACGGGTAAGTCGGGGCCGGGCAGAGGGTTGGGAAACAGGCAAGGCAGGTTGAAGGAATCCGGTCCGGGTCGGGAAACAAGCGAGGCAGACAGGTCCAAAACAGGCTTGGTCAGGAAACGGGTAACGAAGGCAGGTCAGGGGCAGGCAGGGTCGGCAACGAGAGATCTGTTTAGAAGAGCACTGGAAAGACTTGCATGATGTGGAGTACAATCTGGCAGTGAAGTGGAGGCCAGAGGATGTGGGAGAAGTTCTGTAATGATCTTGGTTTTCGTGTTTTATTTTGAAATGTTCACTTCCCCTTATGTCATGTCTGATTTTACTTCCTGTCCTTTTGTTTTTCCCTCCTTTTGTGATTGTTGATTTGATCCTGTGTCCATTCACCCTGCCCTTGTGTCTTTGCCTTTTTCCCCCAGCTGTGTCTCGTTCCCGTTATTAGTGTCTGTGTGTATATATATCCCTGTCTGTCCCATTGTTCCTGGTCTGTCACCCTTGTTGCATTGATGTTTTCTTGTGTGCTTCCTTGTGCTTCCTCCTCGTGCTCCCTCGTGTCTTCCCTGGTTTGTTTTTTCAGTTTACTTGTTTACCTTTTGTATTTTTCAGCATTGTTTTAATAAAGCTCGCTTTTTGTCATTATCAAATCGTGTGTACTGCGTTTGGGTCATCCCCTTTACACCACATCGTAACAGTACGAACAGACCCAGCAGTTCGAGACGACACTTTTTATGATTTGCACATTTCTTTAATCCTTCTTTTTGGGCAATGGGAAGAGGCCACTTGTGAGAGGGACCAACACGCACTTCTTCGAAAGGCCCACAGGAAGGTGGCTGAGAAACCCTGGTTGAAGAGTCTTCTGCCTGAGTAAATTAGGGACTTTGTCCTCGACAATCAGTCTGCCTTCCTGTCAGCTCCGCTGTTCCTCCTGCTCCAGCCCCTGACCCATTCCTGGGTACTTGCCTGGCCCTGGGAGGTCCAGAGGACATCTAAGAAGGAGATATGGCCATTCAAGCTGCCATAATTTAAGCTCCCAGACCCCCTTTCCTGCTGCCGGGCCACTTTGCCAACCTCCTGACCGGCCTACAGAGTGGCCTCCTCCCTGGCCTCCTGCCCCGCCTCCTGCAGGCCCCAGGAGTTGATGAGATCCGTCCAGAAATGCTGAAACATTTGGGTGTGGAGGGGCTGTCATGGAAGTCTGGGACATTGCCTAGGGGGTGGCAGACCGGGGTGGTGGTTCCCCTATTCAAAAAGGGGGACCAGAGAGTGTGTGCCAACTACATGGGTATCACACTTATCGGCCTCCCTGGTAAGGTCTACTCCAAAGTGCAGGAAAGGAGAGTTCGGCCGATAGACAAAACTTAGATTGAAGAGGAACAATGCAGATTCCGTCCTGGTTGTGGAACAACGGACCAGCTCTTCACTCTCACAAGGATTCTGGACCCCTCCTGGGAGTTCACCCGACCGGTCTACATGTGTTTTGTTGATCTGGAGAAGGCATCTGACCGGTGATACTATGGGAGGTGCTGCGGGAGTATGGGGTGGGGGAGTCACTACTGAGGGCCATACAATCTCTGTATGCCCAAAGCGAGAGTTGTGTCCGGATACTCGGCAGTAAGTCAGACTCATTCCCAGTGGATGTTGGCCTCCGCCAGGGCTGCGCTTTATCACCAATCCTGTTTGTGATATTCGTGGACAGGATATCGAGGCATAGTCGTGGAGGAGAGGGGTTGCAGTTCGGTGGCCTGAGGATCTCATCACTGCTCTTTGCAAATGATGTGGTCCTTCAGCAATCATTGGATCGGTTCGCAGCCGAGTGTGAAGCGGTTGGGATGAGGATCAGCACCTTGAAATCTGAGGCCATGGCTCTCAGCAGGAAACCGGTGGATTGCCTACTCCGGGTAGGGAATGAGCCCTTACTGAAGGAGTTCAAGTACCTCGGGGACTTGTGGGAGATTATCCGCAGAATCAGAGCAGGGGGGGTATATATCTCCACACTGGCCTGGGAATGTCTTGGGATCCCCCAGTCGGAGCTGGCAGATGTGGGCCAGAAAATGGAAGTTTGGGGTTCCCTATTGGAGCTGCGGCCCCCGCAACCTGACCCCGGATAAGCGGTAGACGATGGATGGATGGATGGACATCTGATTATTCTACATATACACGCATTTATATATTATAAAAGTATGCAGTAGTTAATTCACTGCACAATATTTTATATTGTACATCATACTAATATTTATTTTAAATGTATACATCATATATATTTTACTTGCACAATTATGTCTCTTGCACTATTTTATTGCACAATTTTATTTCTTTAGTTCATTTTATGTCTTAAGTATACTGTATGTTGCATTGTTGGAGGAGACTGGGATTTTCATTGCCAACAACTAACCTCAAGCTCATTCCAGCACACAGCTGCCTTCAGTTCCTCACCTCTCCAGACCGGAGCAGTATTCCAGGGACTCGGATAACTGTCGCTCCTTCCTGGTCCAGTGTAGGTAGCACTTTGAGCTACAGACATCCTCATTCCAGACGGAACGAGCATGAGGTAGCCTACATCTCTCATCTCACTGGCAGAGCGGAGGCATGGGCTATAGGGGAGTGGGCTAGAGAGTCACCTATCTGCAATTCCCTGGGCCTTGTCACAGACACATTCCGCAAGGTTTTTGATCCCACAACTCCCGGCCGGGATGCAGTGATAGCACTTATGGGTCTGTGCCAGGGAAAGATGCATATTTCCAATTACGCTGTTGAGTTCCGCACTCTTGGTCCCTCCTTAGACGCTTTTCTTCATGAACTTTCTGACCCCATTTAGGACTAGTTGGCTCCTTTAGAGCCTCCCCGTGATCTGGATACTTTAATTAACAAGACAATTAGAAGACAATCATCTTCTAGAGAGAGAGAGATGGAGAAGTGGAGGGCTGTCAAAGAGGGCAGTCTACGGATAAAATCATTATTCTTTGTGGCGCTTATTCCAGACTCTGGTTAATGATGTTCACTGTGATATGCTGAACCGGTTTGTCTTTGTCTCTTTGTGTCTCTGTCTCTCTGTGTGTGTGTGTCTCTCTCTCTCTCTCTCTCTCTCTCTCTCTCTCTCTCTCTCTCTCTCTCTCTCTCTCTCTCTCTCTCTCTCTCTCTCTCTCTCTCTCTCTCTGTCTAGTTAGCTAGTTGGGGTGTTTTGTGCTGTTTTCTCCTGCCGTGTCATGATCGGGATTTTTGTATATCCTGTTTTATTTTGAAGTATTCACTCCCCCTTATGTCATGTCTAGCTGTACTTCCTGTCTGTGTTTTGCCTCTATGATTGTTGATTTGTTCCTCCTGTTCACCTTGCCCTTGTGTTTTAGCTTCTCTCCCCAGCTGTGTCTCGTTCCCCTCGTTTAGTGTCTGTGTGTATATATCCCTGTCTTTCCCAGTGATTCTTTTCAGATCGTCATCCATGTGTCACCCTTGCTTGTTGATGGTTCCTCGTGCCTCTTCGTGCTCCCCGTGTCATCCTGGTTTGTCTTTTCAGTTTACTTTTTACTGTTTGTATTTTTGTTATTTTGTAAGCTTTTTGAATAAAGCCCTCTTTTTGTTAACTTCCTCGTCTGCCGTCTTGCATTTGAGTCCTCACCTTTTCCCCACCGTGACATGCCGGTTTCTCGCAGGTTGGCGTCTGATGTCATGGTGAATAGAGACTTCACCAAATCATGAGGAAGCATGGCATCAAAATATATCCTGCTTCCCGTGCAGTATGGAGAATATTGGGCTAGCTGTGGGGGAGAAGGTCAGACACGGCAGCGTTAGGTGAAAATGTGGGGCAAAAAAAGAGATTTTAGGTGAGGTAGGAAATAGTGAGGTCAGGATAAAAAAAGGAAAAGAGACAGTTGAAACTGGTGAAGACAAGATGGATGAAACAGAGAAGATCAGTAAGGTGCAGGAAGGACAGTCAGGTGGTTTGGGAGGAGAACAGGCAGTGGAGACGGGTGGGTTGTAGGTAAACATGGCAGATGAAGAAAGGGTTACATGGGGTGCAGAGGTGGAGGAGGAAGAGACAACAGGAGTGGAGACAGTAAAGCAAAAACCTGCTGCTAAATGTGGGAGAAAATCTAAGAATGCATGCAGTGATGCTAAAAACAGTAAAGTTGGGGAAGAGGGACAGACAGTGAAAAGGCAAGAACAGACCGTGAGAAGGCAGGGACAGACAGACGAAAGTTTTATTGAAGAGGTGTGTGTGTTGGACAGCAGGGACGTCTCAAGTTTTAATTTCAGTAGCAGCCAACAGAAATGAATGTACACTGCCGAATTGATAAAATGTTTCATCCAACAAACAAACCATCTAAATCAGGGGTCGGGAACCTTTTTGGCTGGGAGAGCCATAAAAGCCAAATATTTTTTTATGTATTTCCTTGAGAGCCATATATTTAATACATTTGAATGCAACTTTCTGTGTGCATCTTTTAAGAATAATACGTCTCCGAGTACTAATAGCGGTATCAGTGTTTCATTGAACAGGTCCTCTTTTATTAAATAAACTAAACACTTACGTTATTTAGTTAGTACGTTACATCTAATGTATGTGCACGTTTCAGTGTCTACTGCACATGTGTCAAACTCAAGGCAATTATATCCGGCCCGCGAGAAAATATCATATGTCTGTCATAACTGGCCCGCCGGTTTTGGTAATTAAATCAATGCATGGCACAACCACGGGAAAATACATTTGAGGAAGTATCTAAATGTCTGAATGAAAATAATGTTTTTGGAAAGCAAAGGGAAACACACCACAGATCTCTGGGACGATGAGAGCTGGCCTTTTTGTGCAACATAATGAAGAATCTCACTGTTAAACCTCCAGCTTCAGGGCCGTGTGGTCATGGACATATATGATGCAGTGAGCGCTTTCCAAACCAAGCTGCATTCTGCTGATCAACTGAGCGCATTTGCCGACTTTGCTGCTCAGAAATTTAAATTGAACTGCTCAGCAATCCGTTTGCAGTTGACTTAAATATGTTCCATATCTTTTTGCACTTTGTGTATCCTGTCCAAGAAATGTGGACCGTGTTTGGCCCTCGACGTAGTCCCAGTTTTTAATGTTGGCCCTCTCTGTGATTTGAGTTTGACACCCCCGGTCTACTGCTTGCTTTGTGCAGTTTCTCCTCTGCTCGATTTCGCGAAGGGCGGGGCTCTGCCCCCTACACACACATGTGCGAACACACCTTAACCTACAGCCAGAGACAGAGCGGAGGAAAGGACAGGGGAGAACTAAAAACAAATCCGCTGCTAAATGTTTTACAATATAATTATTTATTACTTGTTAATCATGTTAAAAGTCAGCTCAAAGTTGCCTGCGAGCCATATTGCGTTATCGAAAGAGCCATATATGGCTCGCGAGCCATAGGTTCCCGACCCTTGATCTACATGGACTACAAACTTTTGAAGATTACTTTCCAGATTTGCCAGTTTTTTATACCTCAGCCAGAGAGGAGTCTGGCCTCACTGACCAGGAGGGTTTTAGATTAAAACAATTTGTGCTTAAAAAACAATGTAAAAATAAAATCCCCAATGTGTGTTTTAATTAGTTTTATTTTTGTTTTTAATCTCTCACTCATAAGGGATACTTTTAGAGTGGGTAGTGTAAATGTGAATGGAGCCAGAGTTGGTTAAAAAGAAAAGCACTTATTTATGAAACCGCTAAAATTAAGCATAATGACGTACTGTTTTTACAGGAGACACACAGTGACAGTTTTAATGAGAGACTGGAGGAGAGAGTTGGAAGTGGAAGTCATTTTAAGCCACAACACTTCTCTCAGTGGAGGAGTGGGCTTCCTCTTCAAGTCTTTTACTCCAGTCTCACTGGAGGTCGAGCATTTCATCGAGGGGAGGTTGCTTTTAGTTTTTACCTTTTTAGAGCTGTTTTTATAAATGTGTACACTCCAACAATTGGTGCAGAGAGGAAGCTGTTTATACAAAAAGTTAATGATGTTTTAAATGGCTGATTTTTTATTCTTGGGAGAGGATTTTAACTGTACAGAAAATGCATCTTTAGATCGCAAGCACGCAGAGCCGCATCCAGCATCCCAGCATGCTCTGAGCTGGTCCACTCCCATGGCATGGTGGATTTATGGAGGACGATGCGCTCAGACAGTGTACTTGTTCCCAACTCATAGAGAGTAAGATCTCTTCAACCAGACTAGACCATATTTATTGTTTTAAATATAATTCTAATAGTTTTAAAATGTGCAGTATTATACCTGCTGGTTTTACATATCATTTCTTGCTCTTATGTAATGTTTTTATGAGAAATGTTTTGTCAAGAAGTGCATACTGGCATTTTAATTCAGTTTTAACATTTGATAAAAAGTTCAGGGAGATGCTTATTTATTTCTGGAAAGTTTTTAGACAGAGAAAGGATGATTTTAGCAGTCTTAGGCAGTCCATGGTAAGACTGAGATAAAAGTCAACAGCACACCCTCAATGTCACATAAGACATCACTAGATCTATGAAAGACCTGGAGAGCGATATCGTGGAACTAGAGAAAATTAGTGAGTCCACAGGAGATCGAGGATATATTGAAATCCTCAAAGTCAAAAAAATGGCTTTAGCCGACCTGCTAGACGTTAAAGTATAGAGTGCACTGGTCCGTTCCTGGTTTCAAAACGCCACCGATATGGATGCTCCCTCTAGCTCAGTGGTTCTCAACCTTTTTTGGGCCAGCGCCATCCATTATCCAGGTCCCTTACCACCCCAAATTAAATGTGGGCTAATTGTCTCCCCTAAACTTTAATGTTGATTATTATTCTGTTTGTATTATTATGATTATTCTTCTTAGTATTTATATTATATATTAATTATATCAATATTTCAATTTTTATATATTTTTTATTAGACTGCTATATTATGTTATAAAAACAAAAATTATCTGAGATTAAAGTTACATAATAACATTTCTAAATAATAAATATTCTAAAAATATTTGTTACTGTTGTTTTTACCTTCAATTGCCCTAATACACCATGTACCCAGGGAGAAAAAAAGCCATTTTATTAGTGAGTGTTCAAGGATTGAGGATTCAAACTTTAATCTGTCATAGACTGCAGCCAATCAGAAACGGGTCAGACATTCAAACTGTAATTGGTGTTAAACACAGCAGCCTCAGAAATGCGAAACAATTTGCAAGCTGTGTTCCAACGATAAACGAGTACAAAAGGAAGAAGTCTGAGGTGCTGCCCCCTCCCCCTCCAACGGAACCCAATGATTTTATTATATATAAAAAATGAATTTATCGAACTTATGTGCACGTTTCCGTGTCTACTGCGTTGCTTCTTTGCGCATTCACATTCTCTCCTCAGTTTCGCGCACACCTCCAGTCAGAGACAGAGCGGTGGAAAGGAGAGAGGACTACAACCTGCAAAAAAGTCAAAAATCCAGCACATTATTATAAATGGAGCGACGTTGACCCCAACGTTCAGAAACTCAGCCTGAATCAGCAGCAGTGATGCAGATGTTAGCTCTGCAGGTGTAAGCTCTGCTACTATGAGCAGCCAGAGTGCAGCTCTCGTAAGACGCAGCCCATTAATTTCATCTTTTGTTCATGTTAAATAAATAATCTATGCTAAAAGAAACACAGTTGCAGCTTCCAAATGCAGGAAAGATAGCTAGCAAAGACGTTTCACACTGATCCCATACAGTTTAAGAAGCTGACACAGATATGTCAATCCCTCCAACGAGAATATCTATCTTTCATATAAAAAATTGTCTGGGAAAGCCCTCCTAAGAGACCCTTTCTCAATCCACGCTTTGATTGGTGAGTAGACGCTCGGTCTTATATCTCAAACTGCTCTGGAGCAGGTCTGTGTGGCGCATAAATTACCATGGTGAAGTATGCAGGTAAGTGAACCACCACTTTAACCTTGAAAATCCAGAGTTTATCTGAATTTACCTCACTAACCCCAAATCCTGCTTTGTTGTACAGACCTCAGGTCTGCTGATTATGATATGGATGTATTATGTTATCTGGAGAGCCTCTGGATAGGAAGAAGAAACACAGTCCCTATAGTGCTACACTGATACTGTGGCTAATGTAAAAGTAAAATATAATAAACTTACTGTTGAGCAGCCACATTCAAACATATGATGTCTGTGCATTACTGATGATAATTACTTACCTCCAGGCTCTTTGCAGGTATTCTTTCCATTGAAGGACAGTTTGATTTTGCAGACGGTGCATAGGGCCTGTGAGCAATGTGCTTAATCCCCTATTTATGCAAAAGCATTTCTGAGAGAGATGTAAAAGGGGACACTGACAGGAGCTTCCCAGGCCTCACATACACTGGGACTCAGAAGGAGCCTTCATCTGTCTTAGGGAGCGTTTGCTATGCTTATCTTAATTGATGGCAAGCTATTTCTGGCTGCCACGCAATAGCCTTTCACATTATTCTCTCCCCCTACCCCCCGTCTCTCTACCCCACTGACTCTCTCTCGCTCTTCCCCACTCTCAATTTCCTCTCGTTCTGTTTATCTCACTCTCTTTTCTTTAGTCCCTTTACTCTGACTCAATCTGTATCTCTCCTTAGTTCTTCCAGGGTGATTTATTGGCTCTGGTCTACCTAGTCTGAATTTCTACCTACATTATGGAAATAGTGTGATGCTTAATGCCAGCAGAGATGCCGGCTAGCTCCCCTGAGGGACGTGTACAGGCCAAAGTCTACATCAGCTGCTCCATCACACACACACACACACACACACACACACACACATATATACAGAGAACAAAAGACACAATGTATTACATAGATTTCAAACATTATAGAGAATGTCTTCAGTCCTTCCATGAAGATTTCCAGGAGTCAGCTGTTTAATCTCTTATCCTATCCCCAGTGATGTTGCATCATGAGCGACGTCGCAACATGATTAACCTGATTGAAAAGCAAAATGATTTAATGGCTTGTCTCTGATACATTATTTGTATCAATACCTATGTCTCCTGTTTGACTTGGCTTATCGCCAAATCTATTCATCAAAACCTTACACAGGCTGTGCACACATGTTCACATAAGACCTCAAATTCGTGACTTCATAATTTGAAGACTAAATATTCCGTGAATGTTTGATAGCTCTGAAGTATAGATCTCATGGGATCTTCACTGTGTTTTTCGTGAACTGTTATGAAAGAAGGCAGATTATGTCCAAGTCTTTGAGGATTCTGGAAATGTCGTCAGAATAGCAGGAAATGTTTTTAAATGACCTTCTAGGTTTTTCGCCAAATGTTTGTTCATACATGACACCCAAACTGTCTCATGTCTATAGGACATATTATATAGGACATTTGATTCCTTCCTGACTTTTAATTGGGCACCATGTTTATAGATACTAGAGGTTAAATTAATGTAGCAGTTGATCTGGATTATGTGACAGAATCTGTAGGTGGATGAATTGGTGAAATCTTCTCAGAATTAACTTTTTTTTTTGCATCATTGGAACGTCCACTTTTTTTAGGTGAAATTCTTGGACATTATATCAGCCTTTGCCCAGCGCATCAATTTTATCCATTTAACACTTTTAATATTTGCATTCAAGGCCCAGACATTCATACCTCAGTTTACGGTAGAGTAAAGACCCGGTCCTCCCCACAGAACCCAAGAACTTGTGTTTCTGTATAATGTAAAAACTGCATAACGCAGCAAATTGAAGCTCCTAAACTGGGCCAACAGCCATATTTTTGTTCTGGGGAAACCAAATTATATTTATATCTATCTATCTATATATATATATATATATATATATATATATATATATATATATATATATATATATATATATATATATATATATATATATATATATATATATATATATATTCTATATTGAGATATATATCTATATATATATATATATATTCTATATTGAGATATATATCTATTTATATATCTATATCGAGATATATATATATCGATTTTAGCCATATGTAAATGTAATTTGGTTTCCCCGGAACATGGTAGAAGGTAGCCTTGTAAGTAGAGTCACTGCTTCATAAAAACAGTTAGTTACAGCACTCAGAGCTGTCTTTAGTTTCAAAGTTGCAATGTGGCTTTATTGTTGTGTTGGTAACAGACAGGGTAGAACTTAGTGAAATCAGGGCTGGAAAATGTTCCTAGATATTGGCGTTCGCCTCCTGTGTTGTCATGCACTCTAGCTGCATTGCTTCCTCATGCTGATAGAAGGTTGCTGGGTGTTGAGAAATCAATGTTGTTTTTTACTATTTATTTTAGAAATAAATTATAAAATACACACAGTTACAGACATGGTTTCTGACAGTAACTATGATCCGGCAACATTTTCTCAGCCCTATTTTAAGATCACGATTAATAATTTTGTTTGTCTCCACAAGATAAATTAATGTTTTCACTGAGATTACATTGGCATTTTGTGTCGCCTGCACGAGAGGAGAGTGAACCATCTGAAGTCTGGACAGACTGAAGTAAAACTAGCAGAATGGAAGAGGGAGTGATCACCTGTAACACGGACTCCTCTCCAGTTGGCTTCTTTTCAACAGTATAACATGAGTTTTTCCTGAGAAGCCTTAGACATCACTCAGACATGTCTCCACACTTGCTTCAAGTGTCAGGGCAGGAGAAAGCAGTTCCAGCAGAGCCTCCGCTGAGAAAATGAAAGTGTACCTGAGTGGCCGCCCATTGCCACTATTGTGCTGACAGCTGTCATTCTGTAACAGAGGCTGAGGGGCAAGCTTTCTAATGAGCAAATGTCTCCAAACAGAGGAGAGAAATATAAACCTCACAAGTTAAAGTATGATATTTTGTAGGTACAGATTTAATGTTGACAGAGAATCAGTTCCTCTGTGCTCTGCAAAGCTGGTTATTGTCTTTCAGCTCATTCTTTGGGTTTTACATTCCACAACAATACTGTTTAGGTTCAGTCTCATCGCTCTCATAAACGTTGTGTCCAGCTGCAGCAAGTGGCTGTTTTCAGTCCTGCTGTACACTGCCTGCTCAGCAGCGAACAGTTAGAGACCAACTTGTGAACATAGTCTTTTAGTTTCACTTTGCACCAGAGTGCAAATCTATGATCATGTTCGTCCCCACAGAGATGACAATAAATAATGAATTCAATAAGAAAGTTAGGAAATCATTTCTATATAGTAGGCTGAGAAAAGATACTGTATTTTTTTGAGAACATCACACAAACACTACTGGAATAGTGCCAACATCGAACTGCAGGCTGCATCTTTACATTTCAGCAGGCATGTAGGTCACACACAGGCCACATTTAGCTCATTGATCTGCCCCGCATTGCTGTGGAAACTATGAGCCTTACAAAGGGGAATTATAGACAAAAATGGTGATACCTTTAGAACACTGTTATTGGTTCTCTCCCTGCTTTTCTTTTCTTGTTTTTATTCAGATGAGCATCTTAGAGCTTATCATCACAGTTCACAGTTCACCAGTGATTGCCTAAGCTCCATCTCCCCTTTATTATTTTAACACACATGCATATGCAGAGGTTTGTATCACTATACTGGGAGGACTTTGCACACACACACACACACACACACACACACACACACACACACACACACACACACACACACACACACACACAAGCTTTATTATTCTCACTGAGATGTGCCACCAGGCACCGATATATGGATGGATATTTAATTGCTATTGTTTTTTGTCCTCTCCCTCTGGTCCACCTTGTTTTTTTGTCTCTATTTTTTATTCTGTTTCCATTCCAGCTCTGCTTCAGGGGTTTACAGAAAAGACTGAGATACAATTTGCCATCATAATCTTCTCTGCCTCGGCTCGGCTACGCTTGGCTGGCACTGTGTGTGTGTTTGTTTTAGGTGATGAGAGTAATTGAAAAAGAGTGTCACGTATGAAGTGTCTCAACAACCTGTGTGTGGACATGCATATATTTGTGTCTGCTGATAGAAGGTTCCTGCCAAAGGTTAGGGCACACCAATAGAAACAGTAGTACACTAAATACTTTTAATGTTTTATATTACATAGTTTGTCATCAGAAACATGGGTTTTATTGTTGTTTGAATGATCAAGATTATAGTCATTTGTCAGAATAAATAATGCAATATATATAATTATATCTTGACCTTAATTGTAATATTTTATACAAAATATTAATTTCAACCGGTTTCTCCTATATGAGGTTTGAAACAAATTCAATGAGAGCTATGAGAGAAATTCTCAATCAAAAGCAACAACTGATATGTATACGTGCTGTGTATAAGCAGTGCACTTTATTATTGCTTACAAAAGCAGGTAGGTGTCACCAACAGAGAACAAGAGAAAGCCTTTGTGCATTCATAACACATGTTGTAGGAAACAAAGCTTTGAGTCGTCATTGTGTAATAGTGTTGCATATGTTGTATTTATTAAAATATTAAGGACAATGAACATGAATCAACATTAATTAAAATATGCCACGCTTCACCAAGACTGACTCATGTTCATATACAGTTCATTTATTCAAATTAGTTTAATAAGTTCTCCGGCTACTGAACATTTCTATCTTTTGATTCCTGTCTGCACAGGACATCTGCTGCTTGTGATCATTGTGTGCCAATATCTACTGTAGAGCGTGAAGGACGGGCACAACTGGAAGGACATGAGAGACTGTTTAATCGAAATAAAAATATCACTATGTGGTCATGAGGCCAGAGAGAGGTTGAGTGGGTCAATTTACACCCCAAGAATAATATCTCAGGGAAATGTCCGGACCCCTGGGCACTTAGCTTTCTAAAAATGTGACCCCTGAACAATATAGTTGAATAGCCCTGGTCTATAGTGTCGGCCAGTCTGACCTTCGACTTTCTTCCAAACCTGGGGCATACACATTTAATGGGGCTTTGTCTTTATTAAGGCCATAAAATTAGACATTTTCATGGCAGTTTTTTGCACTCATGATGCGTATATTTCATCATTGTTACCGTAAACGTATGCATAGACTCACCTCAAACCCAAGAAGCAGCTGCACGAGCACAACCCCAATGGGCACTGCACTAGTCATAAAATATTTTAAATGTGTAACATTACTTCAAAAACGGTTGTTTACTTTCCAGATTCATTATGAATTGTGATGTAAAAAATGCTGTGACAATTCTCCTCTACTGTTTGTGTCCCTCATAGCTGTTAGGTTAGAGACCTGCGAGAGACCAAAATCATGCAGCTGGTGCAAATGGTTGAAGAGCAGCTTTGAATTTACTTTGGGCATGTCGTTTGTAGGTATTTTTGGGTAAATTCGCCCACACTGTAAGAAGTTAACACACGCACATATGTTTTATTTTGCGAAGCAATACAAATGTCTGCATGATATAATAAAATATAGTCTACTATACAAAAGTGTGACATATATACTGTTTATATGATTGAATGAAAAATAATTTATATACACAAAAACCCTCCTTTCTATCTATATGACAACATCAAATACAACAAAACATGAGAATCTTCTTATTGATTTAATAATTTGTTTGCATCTGTTTGCACTTCATGTCAAGATAAAAGCAGTTGAATAGGGTGTACCTTACATTCAAATATATAAAACATAAGTAATATCAAAGGGAAAGGTCATTAATAACTGTGGTTAGAACAGTGCCTTATTCTACACACACGGTGAAGGGCAGAAAGTTTGAACACACATTTCATCAACTTGAATAACTACAACCTATGAATACAGAATTAACAGTTACATTTGTGAGTGCTGACATGGTTTGAGATTATTCCAGCTGTGTGTCACACATCTCTTATATGTCACGGGTGTTGAAAACACTTCCGCAAAGGATACACCGGTGTATCCTCACACAAGCTTCCTGTCTCCTTGAGGTGCCATTTAGAAATTGAGATGTAATTAACGTTATAGGACTGAGATCGATTTACCGGGTCACAAGCCGGAGGAGCAGAGAGAAATGAGAAAGTTGACAGCAAGGGCCACCACAGTGACGGAGGCTTGTCACAACCTTTGCTACAACCTCCTTTAATCTATAGATTCCAGTCATCTCAGTCAATGAACGAGATGTGAATTGAGCGCTGTCTCGGATCTAACAGGGGTTTTATTGGTTTTAATTGCGAAACCAATACAAGAAAGTGTGTTTTTGTGACTTTAAACCAATCTGCCTTTTTTTTCTTGCTAGTTTGCTTCGAGTTTTCTTTTCACAACCTCTTCCAGTCTAACAAACATTATCAGGAGTGAATGCCAGAACCCATTGCAGAGAACAATCTGAAAACAATCAAAAGTCAAATGGACAAAGTCAATGGAGCCACAAACATATTTATTGTGTTTCAATATTGAGTGACCCTTCACCAATCCATACAGTGTGTCAGCGTGAGTGTGAAGTGATCTCTGAAATTAATTCTGAGTGTTGTTTAAAGGCCTGTGGCAGAGCAGTGGTGCAGCAGCAGAGGGCTTTAGCATTCTGTCAGTCCACCAGCGGTTAACTGTTGGTGACTGTGCTGTGATAGCCATTGACAGCTTGCGAAGACTCTCCCAGGATTGGACAGACTGCTGATTTACTGCGGTTGTTGCACTATTGGCTGGAATGGGAGTGAGTAATGCATTCTGACACATATGCCATGGGACAACTAAAACAAGAGGAGTCAAACACAAGTGCTTAGACATTATACTTCTATGTGTGTGTTTGTTTGTGTGTGTCAAAAAGAGTGGAGCAAAGGAGAGGGAGTAATTAAAGCTGAATTGAATAATTGACAAGCCTAAAACCAAGTCATACAGTATGATTCATTTAATTTAATACCAGCTGTTAGATTTGAGAGAAGAGCTGCCTGGGGTTTGCTTGAGGTTCTTCTGCATCCTCCTAAACAAAATTAAACATGAGGGAATAAAACATTGAGATTAAAGTTCCTTGCATATGTTTGAATGTTAATGTAAGAAGTGCAGTTAAGTTAAAACACAGTTTAAGGGTAAAGTTGATTGCAATGTTTAATAATACAGTGAAACAGGTGTAGGCTGAGGCTCACAATTAGAACAATGATTAAAAACTATTTGTGTGCTAATTTAAATATGTGAACACATTGAAATAACATTTGGGAACTGTGCTTTATCACTTCTGCAGTTTGTTATTTTAAATGACAGGGGCATTTTATTACTTTCTGCATTTAAACATTAATCACAATTAATTAACCTTTCTGCCGTGTTATTCAATTCAAACAGGCAAAAATTGTTTTCATACACTTTGTGAGTTTGGGCAATTTAGCTTCCATAACACGTATTCTTTCAGACTACTGGATAAAAAACATCCAGAATACACATTAATATTATTAATAATAATAATAGTAATAATGGTGGCAGTAGGTAAACTCCAGGCAATCATAGCTCCAGAGGCAGATATACCTGCAGAAAGCGACAGAACGAGAGAGTAGAGAGGCGAGAAAGCACAAAACTACGAGTATGTTTGACATCAGCTGACATCTTATCTAGCAATTCATTTTGGCCCCAGGGCCCCTGAGCAGAGTAATCAAACCGTGGTTTTACATAATTGGAGTTTGACTCATCATTCTTTATTTCTTAAATCCGGCAAATAGATGTTCATGTTTGTTTAATATGGGAACAGTAACAATCAGAAAAAAACAATACTAAGACTCTACAGCTATTCTTTATGCTTATACATAGTGGTGCTTTGTGCTGAATGCTAACCTATGTATGCTAACATGATCTTTAATGTGACATTTTGTTATTTGTATCCTTTCAATGTTTGTGTACATGTTGGACTTTTGTTTGGATGTCCTGTGTAAACAGGCCATGTTAAAAAGAGTGAACTGCTCTTATTTGACCGCACTGTATAAATTAAGGTTGCATAGATGTTCACAATGATAATGGCATTAGCATGCTGATGTTTAGCAGGTATAATGTTTACCATGTTCACCATCTTAGTTTAGCTATGTTAGCATGCTAATATTAGTAAGCAGTAAACACAAAACACAGCTGAGGCTGATGGAAATGTTTAATTTGGTCATAAACCAAACTATTTCGTGAGTGGTCTAACCAGGCCACCCTTAATCTAGAGCAGTGGTCCCCTGGAGGGCCAAAACTGAAACTTAATGTTGGACCACGGGCCAAAAGCACAGGCATATTGTATTTCATTGTATTGTTATGGTATTAAATGCTTTCTAGGATCCCAAGTTACCTTAACTGAAATGCCTTTTGTCCATGTGCCACTGTAGCTGCCTCCCCCATCTTGCTGGACAGGATGGTCCAACAGAATAAAACAGCAGCTGACTCTTTGCTGTAAAATGCTGCTGCCACCTTTTTTTTCCACCCCTGAATGGGCCTGTTGATGTACTTCCCTTCCCCATCTCCCTCGTCTCATCATGAAGACCTTATTGGCTTTTTCTGGGCAGACACCTCCTCTGCCGATCAATGAAATGGACGCAGATTGAGTGACGCTAGTCAATATGTAAGGAGATAGGAGGTGAACAACTCAATAAGAGGTGAACAACTCAATAAGATGCCAACAGGCTGGCTGTCAGGTCAGACAAACACAGCTGGTTAAAAGGCAAATATATTTTTTTGCAAATAGCTGTCAGGTTTGACATGAGCTGTTTGTAGCTAAATTCAAACTGTATCTTATAGACCAAAACAAAGATGGCTAAAGCTGTCTTATAGCAATAGTTACATTGTAGCATACATGTCTTTTCTTTAGTTTTCTTTCTTTCCCTTAAAAGAGTCAGATTGATGTGCTCTTTATGAGGGACATAAAGAGAGGGACTACTGTCTATTTCAAGTGTGCAGTTAGTGAGAGACATTTTTTTATGTATTAGTTTATTTGTCTGGTACAATGCACAAAACATTGTTTGGTTAGGTTAAGTTACAATAACTTGACACAGATGTGCTGCATGTAGGGTTTCTAGCCAAGGCTAATTTGGGACCTCTGCGATGAAAGCATTGCTTTCGAACAGCAATTTATTCATTTGAATGAGAAAATCCTTACTGATGCATCATTGCATTTCACCTGTCACATGTTGGATTTATCTTACTTTAGCGTAAACATAAGCTAAACAGGTTGTCGTTGTTTGCTAGCTTTCTGCTGTGTTATCACAATGCAATCATTTGATCAGTGACTCAAAGCAACAAATAAAATGTATGTTGAGACATTACAATCAAGTTCTACCAAGCAGCAAAGTTTAAAGCTGGATACTGACTAATGAGCAGATTTGATTTTACGAATTTAGTAGTTAATGACATTGGAGACAAGATATTGGACTGACTTATATGTAACAAAACTAAACTATAAAATCCCATTTTTTATTTACTATTTTCATTTATTATTAACTGATGGTGACTGTTGACCTTTGCTCCTTATTGTATTTGATTGGTTGTTATCATTACAAGTGTGATTATGCATGATAACATTGACGTTAGTTTTCTAGCAATTTCTACAGGTGTCACTTTGTTAATGCAGCTACATTCAACTAATGTTAGCCAAATTGTTAGCTAATTTTGTTGAATTTCATATATTCATGTTAAACCATATCTCAAAATCTATTTCACTAATAAAATAATAAAATCCTGCGGCAGTAAAGATCAGCTAGTTGGCACCCCACATCAGGTCCAGTCCTCCTCCATAACCTGCATCACCTTCTCTGGTCAGAAGATTCCACTCTCATCAACAGTCACCAATCTGGGTGTTAAAATGGATCCTCATCTGACCTTTGAGGCCCACATCAAACAAACATGCAAGAACTCCTTCTACCACCTCAACAATAATACCACATTCCAAGAAACCGGTGGAGTTGCATCGTTTCCGGCACATGGAAGTCCAGGATGACCAGGACTTTGGACACCGGAGGTTGCAATTGCCCCTGGCCTACTTGCTTACCCAAATAATTGACGGCCTTACCAAACTCACAGTGCTGCTGCCACTGTTTTTTTCCACAGCTGAATGGGCCTTCTCTATCTCTCTTGTCTTATCATGAAGACCCTTTTGGCTTTTTCTGGGCAGACGACTCCTCTGCATCTCAATGAAATGGACGCAGATTAAGCGATGCTAGTCGATATGTAAAGAGGTGGGGGACAACTGAAGAACTCAATAACGCATTTCATGTAGAAGAGGAACAACACTTTCTGACCCTCTGCCTACGAAGGAAGTGTAGCCGCTGTTGGACTGTAGTGCAGACATTTTCTACCTGAACACTCCATGTCAGTTTGTTGTTAATGTGTATGCCCAGTAATACATGATGGAAATTGGGTGCATTTTGGGTGTGCTGTAGTTTGTGAACACAGCCTGCCACATAAACAGAACAGATGACCAAACTCATGAGGTAGGTAGAAAGGCCTGAGACTCACACATAACAGTGCCACTTCTGGATGACAGATTTTCTCCCGGACTGCACCACTTTTTATTTTTGAACAAACAGAGCTTTTGTTTTTACGTCACCGCTCACTTCTGTCAGAGTTATAGTGTGAGAACCCCTCTATATCAGAGGTCAGGGATCTCTGGGTGTTACCAACTCTCAGCATGATACAGGATT
The DNA here is from genome assembly GCF_900634415.1 of Cottoperca gobio. Classification (NCBI taxonomy): domain Eukaryota; kingdom Metazoa; phylum Chordata; class Actinopteri; order Perciformes; family Bovichtidae; genus Cottoperca; species Cottoperca gobio. Next base: position 1,730,005 of record NC_041357.1, read on the forward strand.
CACAGTACTCAAAGCATTCCCTTGTCAGAAGTCTGAGTTTGTTTCTCTTATTTCCTGAGCAACCTTGTGTTACCATCATAGATGGTAGTGGCAGTGGCGGTCTATTTTCTCTTCAACTTTGCTGTTGTACATCTCCTCTCTGGCCTTTTTCCCGCAATTGCTGCCAACGTGGAGCTCAAATGTCCTCTGACAAGTTTTTTATGAGCGATCCGAGAGCCTGATCTGCTGTCTGCTATCTCAGTAGTGGCGTAGAGACACGAGTGCTTCCCTCCAGCATAGGTATAGTGCTGCCGGAGCGCACCGGAACAAAGCTAAGGCACATTTTTTGGTGTGAGGAAATAAGAAAGAGACAATATTGTGAAGGTGAATATAGATCAGCATGTGTGGAGATAATGAAATAGCTCTCAAACAGCTGTGCCAATTACATTTAAACGTGGTGACGATAGTTCAGTAAAGGAAATGCTTTACCTCAAATTATTTGGATGGTTCAGAGCATCACAACATAAAAACGCATCTCAAGTACCAAAAGACAGATGGAGTATGATCAGGTAGCGTGTTGTTGTGGCGCATTTTATTAGTATGTATTTATTAGAGGGATTAATAGAGTGGGTTCTGTAATAGGTTTTATTAGTACATAATTGTAGTGGATTTTACTAAGCATATGGTTTGTATTATGAATATATATTTATATATATAAATATGTGTAATGTCCAATCATGATCAATGTAAGTGTGAGAGAACAGCCAAATGTGTAAACATTTGGAGAATGGCCTGCAAAACAGCATTGGTGGGGGGAGGGGTGAAGAGTGAGTCTCCCAGTTCAACCTCATTGAATGGTAGGGTTGTGAGGCCCTGAGTATATGATGAGGGTGAGATAAGCAGGCCAGGCGCCTGCTACAATGGCAGAGCTAACTGGAGAAGAGACCCAGAGACACACGTGTAGGGGGCAGGACGGGCAGATTCCAGGGGATGAGTCAGAGGGCGTAGGCCAGGGTATGTTAGGTTGATTTACTAAACTCAGTACCACTCCACAACCTTTTAGAATACAGCCTTGGTTTCACCATGTGAACTGGGGAATAAAGGGGGGAGTCAGATCAGTACTTTGTCAGTGCGCAGCTGGCTGGATACTCAGAGTTTGTTATGTACTTACGTGTGTAATAAACTCCACTTGTATCTAACTTTGGACTTCTCCAGTGATCTTCTTTTCTGGGATAGAGATCTTCGTTTTTCTGATTAAGTATTACGTTAAAGAGACTGAGTTATAATGGATTTGCAGTAGTTTAAATAAGTTAAATATTAGTGGTAGGAATCCAGTCTTATTCACTGGCCCAGAGGACAGATTTTTATCCACAGTAGCGTATAGCTTTGATAGAAGTATAAATTCAGTATTTCGATCCCCGATGGGAACATGTCTCTCTTAACCCAAACTCTTACCAAGTAACCAAGAGAATATGTTCGCACTAAGCTGGTTCAAGTCCTATTTATCTGAGCGATCTCAATTTGTATGTGTTAACGATAAATCCTCCATGACATCCAAAGTCAGTCTTGGAGTTCCGCAGGGTTCTGTACTTGGACCGATTCTATTCACCTTATAAATGCTTCCTTTGGGCAATATTATAAGGAACCACTCTATAAACTTTCATTGTTATGCGCATGATACCCAATTATATCTATCAATTAAACCAGACGAAACCAATCAATTGGCTGGCTCAGGTTTGCCTTGGATCAGCCCTTAGTTATGCTGCTATAGGCTTAGACTGCCGGGGGACATCTCCCTGCTCTCTTCATTCTCTTCCTCTCTCCTCCCCTCCCTCTCTTCTTCTCCCTCTCTATCTGTATGCATTTATGTAAATGTATGTTACTAACTCATCATCCGGAGTTTCTGTGTCTCATGTGGCAGGTTGCCACTGATAAAGTTTACGTCAGGATCAGGAATTGTGGCTGCGCCTGCTGCCCTCGTCCTGCTGGACACCGGGAAGCCTTTTTGACATTTTCCTGGATTCATCCAAACTTTTTCCTTTTCAACACAACATCATTTCTGTCAAATGTTGTACTATGTTGTTTATCCTGTACACGCAACATCTATTGCACGTCTGTCCGCCCTGGGATCCCTCCTCTGTCACTCTCCCTGAGGTTTCTTCCATTTTTCCCCCTTTAATTATGGGGTTTCTTTTAAGAAGTTTTTCCTTGTGCGATGCGAGGGTCTAAGGACAGAGGGTGTCCTGTAACCTGTACAGTCTGTAAAGCACACTGAGACAAATGTATAATTTGTGATATTGGGCTATACAAATAAATTTGATTTGATTTTATTTGACGTCAAATATCAATTAATAAGTCCTATAAATTGACTTGAATGTCGAATGGTAATAGTTTGTGTAAAAATCTGGTTGTTATTAATGTAAGAAACATTTAGAACAATCACTAGTCACATGACAAGAATATATCAAATTATTATTATTTTATATATATGTTTTCTTTAATACTAGATTCAAGAATACAAAAAACAATATGAATTTGAAAGCTTGCATGCAATATGGAACTGTAATATTGTTCTCTTTATGTACATTTTCTCATCTTTTAATTAGCTGTTTGATCTTGCAATAAGCTTAACTTTGCTTAATTAACTCTTATAGCTATTTTTGGAATAAATATGTCAAAAGTACAGCTATAGTGTGGAAATATAGTGTATATTTATTACAAAATATACAGTATAAGAAACACACTACATGTGTCACCTTATATCAGTTCTCTCACACATTATGAATAAATAATTATATAAAATAGAGTACAAATGTACAGAAAATAAATAAAACTGGGATGCCGACTATCTACAACCATGAATATTAATAAAACAATGAGAGACACCATTCCGTCTTATCCGCCCTCTTCCTCCGCATTTCTTCTATCCACTGGTCCATTTTGGGGACAGTACATGTGCACATATTACTGGCTGTGGCCAGTTTCTTTGCTGTGGGGCTGGTGACACTGTAGCATTTATTTTTGTCTATTTTGCAATTTTAAGCCCTCTGGACAGGTTGAGTATGAGGGGTACTGTTTCTGGGTCAAAAACAAATGGGCCAGAAATGGGCCAGTGGCAGGGGTGGAGTCAACAGGCAGAGGTGTTTGGAGGTGCTTGTTCAGACAGCGGAGCATGGTGGTGTGGTGGAGCTGCGTATTTCCTTTTAACCGCTGCCTGACCCGCTGTAGAAGCAAGCGGTACTGATGTTGGGGGCCAGGCAGTGGGGGTGCAGCAGTGAGGCACAGGAACAGAGGCAGGCAAGTTGACCCCTTGCAGCAGTATATTACATTCCTTCCCTATTCAGTCACTTGTTGTGCCACTGAACAAGTATTATTGACTGACCTTAAACAGCTGAAGAGTAGTGCTCTGCTTGACTATGCCATTACCCTGTTTTACTGTAGTCCCTGAGAATCAGAGTCCATCTTGTTTGTGTATAATTGCCCTATTTTCTGGGGCTCTTATGAATGTCAAAGTTTGACAACGATGGACTCTACCAGATGACAACAGTCTGGCCACCGGGCACAACTACACCTGGCATAAATTCACTTTTTTTGGAACACCTGAATCGCACACAGCACACTTCCACAGCCTGATAAATATAAGAATAGGATTTAAATCAAAAAACACAATATCACAAGCAGAATAACATTTCATCTGATATAGTATAACACATACAAATAAAGATACTCACCTGCTGTAAGGTCTGCAAAAAAAGAAAAAAGAATAAAATACAAATAATAAATAAATAAAATCCACACCATACCACAAGTAAAACAGATTATGATAGATTACGTGACAAAAACACTTACATGCTGTTCTTGATGTGTGCTGGGATGATGAAGCAGAGGGAGAAGCAGGTGCAGCAGAAGGAGGAGTAGCTGGAACGCTGTTGGAGGTTGGAAGGACGAGGGCAGAGCAAGTAGGCAGGACTGATGTGCCAGAGGGCATGTCTGTTTGCTTGTGAACAGTCTGGAAAATACAAAACAATACAAATACACCATGAGCGAAATGTAAATCGAATTACATAGTATGATAAAAACATGTTCCAAGAATAATGCTGCTAGAGTCAGATGCAGAGAGAGGTGATACCTACCTACATCCTCCAGCATCTTGTCTGTCTCTTACATTTTCTACCGTAGTTACTCAGTTACGTCCGGCAGTTTTCACCTCTCAAGTCCATTTTCCCTCGACTTCTGGATTCACTATGACTAATGACTTCCAATCTTCACGTTAGAAAGAATAAATAAACACAACATCGTTTTGTTTTGTGTGTGTGAACATGTGTTTGTCAACTAAAGCACCTGGTGGGAATAATAAAAATAAAAAATACATTTCAATTCAACATTGTGGAAATGGCCTTATTCAAGATACAACTACTGTTATAACTAGACATGAAATACCTGTGAACCTTGACCTTCGACAAGCCAACATCTTTACAACCACATTAGCAATCGACAGATTTTTTTCTCGACTGAAGTGTCCTCTCTGGCAGCTCAGTGCCCCTTCAACAGTAAGTTATGGGGTTTGTGTGGACCTTTAGCCTACTTACAGTCGCAGTACTTCCTGACCTAAAAAGCTGAATTCAGGTAATAATGTTCCTGTAGGAGAGATCTAATTTACTATGTACACTTCACTGACTAGGACTTTTCTGCTTCACATGTTTTCTCTGAATTTCTACAAGGGCAATTAATTAATACATTCAGAACAGAACTTCAGTGAATCTTGAGTGACGTTTAAGTGAAATGCTTCATGTAGTTGTTTGTTTTTACATTGTGTTTCTTGATGAAAACCAATTAAAATGTTATTCCAACAGTATGAATGTTCTGCCGTAAGCATGTATAAAGCTGAGCCTGTCTTGCATATTATTATGGCTATCTACATATATCTGTACAGTATCTGTTTGTGATACTTAAGAACATCATTGGTCTTTTGTAGAGTATATAGCTTTTTAAGTCTACTCATTGTAAAGTTTGTTTAAATTCCGCTGTTTTCAAACCTCTAAAGATACTTCAAAGTGAATCTTAAGGTTTGTCTGATTAGAATAACTCCTTGATCTATTATTTCCACTGTAATAAAAATGCAGTCATATCTGTAACAGTTTTACTGACTGTACTTATCCGAATCATGGGTCTAAGCACAGGTGTTCTTGTTTGCTGTACAGATTGCCCCTTGAGGCAAAATTGTGATTTGTGATATTGGGCTAAACAAATAAAATTGACTTGACTGCTTTATCTGTAAGACAAAGATGAAGAAGATAAACCTGTTTCTGTAGATTTTAGTTTAAATGTCACAGTTGCACCTTTACTTTCATCCTTGCTGTCAGATTTTGTGTGTGTGTGTGTGTGTGTGTGTGTGTGTGTGTGTGTGTGTGTGTGTGTGTGTGTGTGTGTGTGTGTGTGTGTGTGTGTGTGTGTGTGAGACCAGGTTATGGCATTTCAACAGACCTATTTTCTTCAAGGCCACAGATCTGTCTCGCAGGAACGCTCACTAAAAAGCTCTGCAGGCTCCATGAGTTCACGGCACATGAGAGATTTTATTATGATGTTTGATGTGAAAGGACACAGCTATCATCCATCGGTTCCATATCTGCTTAATGGTATATAGCAACACTGCCTATTCCATTCCAACTGATCCCATGTCTAATGTGAGTATAGAGTAATAACCTGTTTCTGACTGGCACATATCTACAACATCAACATCACATTGGTAATTGCATAATAAAAAAGAGCAATCATGAATGTCTCACCTCAGCCAGTGTCATTCAGGGAACCCAGGTATGACACTGGTTCGGCAGACTAGTCCGCACAGGGTGAACGTAAGGCTGCAGCCCACCAATCCTCCTGCGCCAGCCTCTGACCCATTCCTGGGTACTCGTCTGGCCCTCGAAGGTCCTCGGAGTCTTCAGGGGACTTCCAGGTCTCGGCGCAAGAGACCCAGACCCCGACAGCTTCCCCTTCCTGCTGCCGGACCTCCGCAGACGGCCGTTCCTGCTGCCAGGACCTCCACAGACGGCTGTTCCCCAGCCGCCTCTCGAGACCCCAGCTGTTCCCCAGCCGCCTCTCGAGACCCCAGCGCTCCCCCTGCCGCCTCTCGAGTCCCCAGCGATCCCTTCGCCTCTTGAGTCCCCAGCGATCCCTTCGCCTCTCGAGTCCCCAATGATCCCTTCGCCTCTCGAGTCTCCAGCGATTTCCTCGCCTCTCTTGACCCCTGTGTTCCCCTCGTCTCTCGTGACCCCAGCCCCTATACTCCCTTCGACTCTTGAGACCCCAGCCCCTGTGCTCCCTTCGACTCTCGAGACCCCAACCCCTGTGCTCCCTTCGACTCTCGAGACTCCCGTGTTCCCCCTGACTATCGGGATCCCAGTTCCTCCAGCCCGGCCTTCAGAGCGGCTCCGCCCACATCCAGCCCAGCCTCTCTGTCGGCCTCCCAAGCGGCATCCAGACCGGCCACCTGAACGGCTCCGTCTGCATTTCGAGATGTCCACTTCTAAGAGGGCCAGGAGGCCATATAGGAAAGAGTTGCATGTGACACACACACACACACACACACACACACATACACACACACACACACACACACACACACACACACACACACACACACACACACACACACACACACAGAGACACACAGAGAGAGACAGAGACAGATCTAGTTTCAGAATTTGAATAGTCTCAAACTACAGTGGGCTTTTCTTTTGGATTCTAGTTTTTAGTTGTTACACACTTCCCATGTTATTTTGTAAATCACTTATAAGTTATAACTTTATGATCAATATGAGTGAAATATAAATGATATTGTATGTATGATTATATACATTTACTGAGATTTGTACTGCTCATTTGAAGTGTGGTATACGGATGTTTTGTATAGCAAGAGGTATTATGTATTTGCAATTTACCATCATGGGCCAACAAAGAAAATGTTTGTCTGAAAACAGTTCTTGTTAAGGTCTGGATGTTGTGTTTGCTGAATGCAAAAAAGGTTAGCACCCTGCTTACATACCGTAGGTCTCCAGAGAATATAAAAACTTTTTAGGGAAGAAATAAAACAAAACAAAATGCTCTTTATCATTTTTGCCATTTTGACACAAGAGAGTTGTTAAAGACAAATAGGGAGTTAAGTGCTTTATTTAATTAAGTGCATGAATTAGACATAGTATAATATAGACCCGGGTCGCTAAAGACATGAGATATGCATTTAAGGGTTAATGGGTAAGTTAGCCTCTCTGAACAAACCTACCCTCAGCACATCACTGAAAGTTTGAAACTCGTGGTAGTGTTGCTGTCTGGAGAGGCAGGTGGAGCTACAGATGAGCTTTCATGCTGCTTATGAAAGTAGGTTGAAATAAAAATAGTTTTAGAGACATTTTAATATGATCAACAGTATACAGTAAATGTTCATATTTAATTATAAGTGTTGCACTTCTGTCAGTTATTAGTTGATTAGTTGACTTTGGTGATATTTCCATAGCTTCACCCAACACCACCAGTGTGGGCACTGGACGTGCCTCTAAGTACATAATCATTCAGAAAATGTAATTCACTATCTTTGGTAGAGCCTATTTTAAATGTTAATTTTATTGCAAGCATAGACTGTATTTATTGGTTTGGTGATTTGGCCATCTTGGTTTTTCAACCAGAATGGACATGAGAGGGTCGAGCAAAGTACAACCGAAAGCTAAAAATGGAATTTTTAGGCGACCAAAATCTTACAATTAACTTTCATGAAGTGAAAACACACCAAACCACCATTTTACTCTAAATGGGACCATAATTTACTACATGAACATCATGCTGCATTGAAGAAGAGTTGTAACTAGAGATTAGACATAAACTCATTAGTAAAATGTTTACTAAGGGAATAAAATCAAGAGAGAGGTAGGGTCATTTTCTCATAGACTTCTATACAATCAGACTTCTTTTTGCAACCAGTGGAGTTGCCCCTTGCTGGATATTAGAGAGAGTGCAGGTTTAAGCATTGGCTTCACTTTTCAGACTTTTCATGACCTGTGATAGAGGAGCATCACCACTGTGTTTATTAAACCTTCCACCTGGACTCGCTGGTTTGCATTTTATCTTTCGCCTGCACTCTTTAGCAACACGGCCCAGTCCTATTGCCAGTCTGAATGCATCCTTAAGGTGTATGTGTGCGTGTGCCAAGGAGACAAAGGGGGGTGTGGGGGTGGAGCATTGAATTATAGAGGGCCGATGGAGGGAAGGGGAAGCTGATATGTTTCCTCATCTCAGGCACACAAACTCAGTGATGCTCGTCGGTCGGTGGGCTGACATGTTTTGTTCAGCCTCTGTTATCAATGTTTCATAACCTCCCAGGCTGAGAACATTGTTCAGTGAACTGTCATGCTCCTGGGAGCTTCATTTTCTTCTGCTGTGTATTTGTGTTTCTATTCATGTGGGATTAGCAGAGCCACATCAAATGCTCCACACCAAAGCCCATAGATTACCTGGATATTCCTTTGCGTTAGCTCATTTTCAGCTACTATCATGTCAGGAAACTGCGTTAACACTCTGCGCCTGTGTGTTGTCCTACTCACATTGTCTGACCCCATTAAGCAGATTGTTTCAAACTGGCATGCTGCAAATATCAAAAAGGGAATTTAAAATAGACATTAAACCATATCAATAGTCTTATAATGCCTCTGTTATTAGCATAGCATTGTTATGTTATGCACACAGTCAGAGGTGTAAATGGGAAAGAGAAGGTCGTTCCTGCCGCTGCACTCACATGGCTTGGGAGAAACATGTAGTGGCTCATATTTCATAACTGAAAGCTGAAAGTCCTTAAAGTAAATAACTGATTCTGTTGATGGTCACTCCTTTGGGGTTGAGGTTGCTGTCATAACCTTGGTTCTCTGAAACGTTGAGTAGGAAGTGAAGAATGACATGAGCTCTTCAGCACTAATATTGTCTCATCTTGATTTTTTGCTTAATAATCTGGTGTTTCCAAAAAAGAGCTGGAAAAGCTTCAGTTAGTGCAGCACAGAGCAGCATGACTAGCACTCTGCTGTTCAGTATGAGCAGTAAAGATCAAATACATACTGATCAGATGTAGTTATTCAATTTGTTAATAAATACACAAAATAAAAACTCAAAGGAAGTCTATTTAAATTGTATTTTTCAGCCCTGTCTTCAAAAACCTCTTCTCTCTACAGATGTGCTTTAATATAATCCTGCAACAACTAATGCTGCTCCCGCTAAACAAACAGACCCTTTAAATAAAAACAGACCAACCTGGCCTGAGAGTTTGATTTTTAATTTCAATATTATATAAATGTCCATATTGTTGCAGATGTATTGGCAGGATTAGACAGGTGATGGACAGATAACCTACAGCTGTTTCTTTTCTTTCTTCCTGTCTCATTTCTCTCCTTTGCTTTCCTTCTTGTTTCGCTCCATTTGTTTCTTGAAATCTCACAATATGTTTTTACCAACAGTCCTTATTGTCCCCTAACTAACTGGCTTAACGTATTATTGCTGCCAGCAGCTTTACATTTCTTATGCTATTGTTTTGCAATGAGTGTATCATTCATTACACGAGCATCTCCTCTCTAGTGTGAACACAATATAATCGGGGAAATATTTGGTTCACCTAAAATGTCTGATATTTATTCCCAATTGAAATCTGAAATCTTATTGCTTTCATCCTGTGAGTCCTCATTTCTCATCAATAGTCTCCATGTTTGTTTGTGAGAGAGATGAAGCAGATCAGTGTGAGGAGTTTGGCTTCAATGATCTTCTTGTGCATGTTGTCTCATTTAATGATGAAGAAGGGCTGACTAGCAGTTACTCTTCTATGTATCTAAGGAATAATTTGCTTCCATGTTAGCAGTTTGTGAGTGGGCCTGGATCAATAGTAATAAAGTAATAATAATCAGGGTTTAGCTAAATATCAGTGCAGGAGGCTGCTGTTTTGTCTGTGGCAGAACAAGCCACCTCAAACGAAGGGAAAGGATACAGAAATTGCAGTCTGATGACAAAACTATGATAAGCAGGGATGGCCTCTAGTACAGAGAATGAGCAGTCCATCAGCATCAGCTCCCGCTTCACTGCTAAATATTACTTACCGTATGAGCAGATACATGACATCACATACATGTCATGTTGCAGGAACAGAGTAGTGCCCCACTTTAACTGTGCTTTCTAACCAGATGCTGGTCAAAGTGTTGCTTTTGACATATTACAGATATCGAAAAAAAATAGACAATGGATTCATACCAGAGATGATAAGAGAGAGAAACTCAGAGTTCAGATACCTTCACAATCCTCTAATGTTGTCTTAGTAACACTTCCTTCATTGCACAGACTATACAGTATAGGTCGCGCTGGATACAAGAAACAGTTGATGGCGTGTTTTCCTGTTTGGTCTCAAGGTGGCACTGTTGTCTTAATGTTACTATGAATACAGAGACAATGATGAAAAGGTATGTTTATATTAGCTTACTGTCACAACAACATGATAGTGGTAGCTGAAGTGCAGAGCGGTACTTTCTTTGGTATTGGGTTTTGATGACAGCAGCTCTGGAAATGAAGATGTTCCCGAGGCTACTGTTGATAAGAAATCAGTTTTTGTGCCATTTATGATTTAGATAATTTAAAAGCATAACTGGAGCATGACAATTATGATGCTAGCTCAGATGACATGAGCTCTGGATGGGACAACGGTCAACATAACATCCAAGTAGAGGTTCCAAGTGAAGTTAGAACTGCTGAGGGAAACTCAAACAGTTACCTTAGCTGCCTCAACCTCACTGTTATAAACATGTAGTCTTCCTGGCCAAATTTCCAACTTTGGAAGCAAGAAGATCTCATAAGTGTCATATTTTCCAGGAAAAGCTCGGCCTTCAGATATTGCGGCCATGGCTGAGGAAAAGGAGAGAGGTGCTATGACCTCCAAAAGCTGATGGAAGCTCAAAAAGTATTTGGTCTGTTCAGCTGAGGAATTCCCACTGAAACACTGAAGATGTCACATCTGTCCATCCACACTCGACTGCAGAACACTAGAAAACCTTGTTATAGTACAAATGTCAAATCAATGTCGATGGTAAGTGTAATTGAAGCCATGAATTCCTCAGTGCATGCATATCAGAAAAAGCGGAGTTCTTCTGCTGCAGAATCTGTTGTTCTATCGTTGTCGCAACAAGTCGATTGTGGACTCAAGTGCAGCACACAGGAAACCTAGGATAATTGGTAATGACCTTTATTAGTAGTCAGGAGCAGGTTATAGCCGAGTACACTGATCCACAGCGGGATGATAATAATCCACAAGGACCAGCCAATAGGTAGCAGGCAAGGGGTAAATCGAGGCTGGGCGGAGGGTCGGGCAAGGCAGGTTAAAGGGGCTCCGTGGCATACCCGGCCACCAGGCCTGGCTCCAGACGGGGGCCCCGGGCTTCCTCCGGGCAGGGTCTCTCCTTTTCTTTCCCTTTTCTTCATGAAGTCGTTTTTGAACCATTCTTAGTCTGGCCCCTCGCCTGAGAACCATTTGCCTTGGGAGACCCTACCAGGAGCACTAGGCTCCAGACAACACAGCTCTCAGGTTCATAGGGACACACAAACCTCTCCACCACGATAAGGTGATGGTTCCCAGAGAGGAAGGCAAGGCAGACAGGTCCAAAACAGGCTTGGTCGGGAAACAGGCAACGCAGACAGGTCAGGGGCAGGCAGGGTCGGCAACGAGAGATCTGTTTGGGGAAGAGCGCTGGAAAGACTTGCATGATACAGAGTACAATCTGGCACTGAGTGAGTGACTGGGAGAGGCTTAAATAAGGGCTTAATTAATTGGCAGCAGCCTGAGCCCAAGGTGAGGTGATGAGGTGGGAGTGGCTGCCTGGTGAGGTGAGAAGGAAGTGGGGTGTGGAAAAGTACCGGGCTGAGGTAAGAAGTACTGGAGCAGACTGTGACAATCTTGTTGTTGCACCTTTGTACTGCACTGTATGTAGATGTTATTTAAAATCCTGTTGTTGTTCTGTTTCCTTTCAGACCACAATGAACCCGACTGAGAACTTCCTTTTCAAGAGGTCTATGTGAGAGTTAGATTGACAGCTTTCACAGCAGCTCTAACCAAACAGGTTGGAGGGGAAACACCCATAAGACCAATATGTCAAAATGAGCCATTTGTAATGGTGTTACATGTATTATTATTGTTTAGAAGACATGATGATGAGCATGATGTCACACGATCTCATCTCCACTGGACTGGGGGATTGTGTTGCGACGTGTTAGTCAGCGCTCTTCAACGCCTTCATCACTAAATGAGAGAATATGTTTGAAGAATGCTTTTCATCCCGCCAGAAGAGATTACAGAGATTTGAGAAATCTATGACGAGGAGCATTGAAGATGTTCTGGAGGCTTGAGATGGAACAACACCTACTGAGACACTTTCATTTTTATTTCCTCATATTGACATTAAGACAAGTAAAGTTATAAGATGCCTGTAAATTCAGCCTCCCCTACCTGTCCCCAGCTAGCTCACAAACAAACAGGGTAAGGTAATTTCACCGATCTGATTTGCCAGATTTATATCGACACGTTACTAGTGTTATTTAGTGGACAGGGTTTCTGCCAGACGTGACTGATCCAAATTAAATATAATCTCTTTGTGAATGTCAGAATAGAAACAGTAACATTCCTAAAAAGTTGAGGTAACGTACTTCTGTGAACCATCTGGAGTTCATGAAAATCTGATGAGAGCTTCACAGAAGGCCCAACTCTCAATTCATACGATTAGAAATAAGAAAAATTGCTGATGACGTGAAGTTTTTTCAACTTGAGTTCGCTCCTGAAAAAAACATGAGGCGGCTGTACAGAACTTCATGGTAACCTCTCTAATATTTATAGAAATATTTATGCAGTGTCACAAAAAGTAACGATGTTAGTGGAAAGGAGCACATATTGTAAGAAAATATATGAAAGAATGAGTCAGTAGACATTTTGCTGACATGTTCAGTTGAACATTTTACAATTTTGCAGAAAATTAAAACATTTCCTAATTAATTTCATAAGAAAAAAAATATGAGAAGTAGAAGAGTAGAGTCAGGAAGAGAAAATTCCTTTATTTATTGGGATGACTACACACATCGTTGCAGATCACTACAAAGAAAGAAATGTTAGAAGTATGAAGGGTTGCTGGCAGGCAAAGTTGTAATGTTGGTAAAATCTAATCTAATGGGATGATTACACACATTACAGTAAAAACACTACCGCTGGTGAAGGCTCTAAAAATATTTAAATCATCATTATGTCGTACGTGTCAGCTCTTTGAAAATATTGGCTTCAATAAACAGTGTCTGACACTACTGAGCCTCCTATAGTATTCTATTGTTGATGTGTTAGTAAGTAATGTGACATGAAGTATGCTTGGTGAGTTGTCACAGAGCTCTTACTTTCCCCTCAGCACACGACATTGCTGATTCAAACTCAGCTCTGGGAGCTGCAGATACATTGAAATCAATTCTGGAGGCATTCTCACCTTTTTTCTTTATTATTATTATTATTTTTTTTTTTTTTAAAGTAAAGCACCTCTTCAAAGTATAGATCTGCTCTCCTCGGCTGCTGATAATTGAATTGGATTTTCTGGATGAGCTGATACAGGAGCAGCATTGACATATAGTTCCCTGCTCGCTATGGGACCAGTACATTCCTTTCTAAAGGGACTTTTTTTTCTTTCTTCACAAATTAGAGGATAGTGGTGGTAGTTCACTCCACTGTCTCCGACTTTAGGTGTGTGTGCGGGAGCGAAACAGTGGTGAATGCGCAAGGCAAGAAAACAACAAAAAACTTGAATTTCTAGGGGCGCAGGCTTCCGTTGGGGGAATATATATGTATATTTTTTTTAACGGTGCGCGATTTACCCGCACTACCGATTGACCTTTTGGGCACCTCTGCTCTACACTCTCATACACACTCACAAGACTCTAAACAATAGGCTGCGCTGCCCCCTTGCTAATACACACACCCATGTTAATGTTAATCCTGTTATGTCAACCAATGTATTAAGCTCTGTGTTGCATAGTCTTACCTGCAATGTCTCGCTTCACTAAAGAAAGAAAAGAGTCTAACAGAGGTGTTGTATTCATTATTACCCCAAAGCACACTTTACAGGAATATGTGGGAGCCAGGATGCCAATCACCGGCATATTTATGTGGGAATGAGCATTAATAAAACATTTCTGGTCAGATATGTACAAAACATGGAAAGGCATATTTAAATGAAAATTACTAATATGCTCCCGTCTAACAGACAAAACAAGCGGCCCAACGTCAGCTTTAGAGGTTAAACTGGGGAGGTGAACTCCAGTCGTATGCAGCAGCAGGTTCCAGGATTAAACCTTTACGGGGCAATAACCCGTGCAATGCAATGAAATGTGGATAAACCTGACACATAATAGTGCGATCTGTAATGTTGACTTCATGTTCAGTCTGAATGCAACTTTATAAATAAGGTAAGATATGTAATCACTATGTAATTATTATTGGGATCTTTTGGATCAATGTTTTTTCAGAACAGCTGGTGATCTCCAGGCTCCAAACTAATACCCTCATTAATGTTGCTGCAGAATGCTTAACAGTCTGTAGCAGTGATGGAACACTTTTACTCATGACACAGTTGTTTCAGTGAAGACTCTTATCATAAAGTAAAACATGACTGGATCGCTGTTTTGTTCACTTCCAAAAGACTTATTCACTGCTTCTGACTGGGAGAGAATCCAGGAATAAAACTACCTTTGGGTCCATCAAAAGAACGTGAGATAAGACAGAAGACAACAGTACAGATCTGAAACATTATGTTAGAAAATATCTGGTTCTTTGATTTATTTTAAAAGTAGTAGGTAGGAACAAGAAGCCTGTGGACATACAACTTAATTGATTTGTCTTTTGCCAGGAGGATATCAGCTCCTCAACAGACACAGACGCTGCCGGTTGTGTGCTAGTTCATTTCCGGTTATTTCTTATTGAATGCATTATTGAAATAGCATAGAGCAACAGTAAATATTCACATGCATGCGCCTCTCATCTCAACGCAATCTAGCATCTCACAGGGACTGTGCTTCTCTGCCACTCACAGATGCCATAGCTCCTCTCCTTCAATAGCAAATATAATTATTATCACTATATTTAGCTAACAGAACATGCAGGAAGCTTGTTCTATGTGATGATGTTGATGCAGTCAGTTAGTGTAAGGTGAGTGTACACCAACTGTAAGGTGTTTCTGGAACAAAGTATTGTCTTTTGTTTCAAGTTTTCACAGAACATTGTATCATTACCATGTGGGATGTTCAGGTTGCCAGTCTGAGACCAGATGTCTTTCATTGAGTTGAAGGGAGAGCCGTGCTTTTCTTCCATGAGCACCATCTTTTCTTATTATTGCTGAGACACAAATGGCCTCAGTGACTTTAAATCATCTCCACAGGTCCTTAACTGTATCCCAAGGGTTCTCTTCCACCTGTTCAAAGCTGGTGTTGCTTCATCTGAAGAACTCTGAAAGCAAATGTGAGTGAGGGAAGGTTCACTGTGAAATACTTCGACCGCTATTGGATGGATCACTGATGTAACAGCCTGTATTTGATTTATAGCACCATTTCCTTCACAATCATCACATAATGGTCTGCATGATACCATTATGCTCCAGGTGTTATAATAATAATGATAATAACTTTATTTTACAAGTACGTATATGGTTACAATTCAAATGCAAACTCCATACACTGATTGCAGATTGTTCCTTTATGTACATTTCTGTGTTTTATTTTCTGAAATAAAATTAAAACCTTCCAGGAGAGACCAAAGCAAAACAATGAACAAACCTAATTCAGCTTACAAATGTATAGATATGGATGTATGTATTATGTGTACAGAATGGTAGTGTGTGGTTTGTCAGAAATTGAAATCTTTGACCTGTATTGCATGAATGGATCATCTTCTAATGTAGATTTCAAAACATGCATTCAAGTCAACCTGTCATTAAAAAGAAACATAAATTAAACATAAATAGAGCAACACTAAGTACATGTACAAAAGTATAGTATGTGTGCTTAACTTTCTGTCAGCTTTGCACATCTGGGCAATGTTTCCACATTTTTCTTTCTTTCTTTAAAATAGATTGATATCAACACATTAGTTTTGGTCCTTTTCTAAGCTATTTAGAGAATGTTCATGACTCATTCAGTCATTCATTTGTGCATGAATATAAATGATTTCATCAGACAAAAATGCTTTACAATAAATGACTTAAAACTGGTCACTGGACACATGCATGTCATAGAATGAACCTTTTCATCTTCCCTAGCTTTTTCACCTGTGCTTTTATGTTGTTTTTATGCTCTCAGTATACTCAATCATCCGGGTTAACAGCTCCTGCAGAGCTGAGGACAGACACTTACCATAGTAATAATGGCTCAGTTCACACATTACTCCCCACATGCCTGTGCTAATCACATTTGCTTCTGCAAATTTGATCAAATCAAACAGCACTGATGAGGTGTTTCATGTGCATTCAGTGTGGAGCCACAGGCATGCAGGCAGAGCTGTGTGTGTGAGTTCTACGCCTTTCAGCTGACTCGCCATGGGTCGCTACCTGTGGCCCTTTGTTATGACCTCATTCAGTCAGCCCGACTTCCTGCCAGTTCCGCTTCTATTTCCTCTGCTCACAGAACCGGAAAAGAATCACAACAGCCCCTAATCATCACCGCTTCGCTGTTTCTGCAATCTGCTGAGAAGATTATGTCTTCCAAACCAGCCAGGAAAAAAAGAAAAGAGCACACAGGTGTGTCCAAAGAGAGACACCAGAGAGGAACATAAGACCATGACTAGGAAAGCAGCGGTACGCACTGCAAATCAAATCAAATCAAATCAAATCAAATCAAAAAATTTTGTATAGCCCAATATCACAAATTATACATTTGTCTCAGTGTACTTTATAAACTGTACAGCATACGACACCCTCTGTCCTTAGACCCTCGCATCGCACAAGGAAAAACTTCCTAAAAGAAACCCCATAATTAAAGGGGGAAAAATGGAAGAAACCTCAGGGAGAGCAACTGAGGAGAGATCCCTCTCCCAGGACGGACAGACGTGCAATAGATGTTGTGTGTACAGGATAAACAACATAGTACAAATACAAGATTTGACAGAAATGAAATAAAGAGAAAGTATGGATGAATCCAGGAAAATGTCAAAAGGCTTCCTAGTGACCAGCAGGACCAGGGGGACAGCAGGGGCAGCAGGGGCAGGAGGGGCAGCAGGGGCAGCAGGGGCAGCTACGATTCCTGATCCTGACGTAAACTTGACACAGAAACTCCGGGGATGATGCCTTGGATGCTGTGTTAGTAACATACATTTACATAATGCATACAGATAGAGAGGGAGAAGAAGCGAGAGGGAGGGAAGGAGAGAGGAAGAGAAGGAGGAGAGCAGAAAGGTGTCCCCCGGCAGTTTAAGCCTATAGCAGCATAACTAGGGACTGATCCAAGCCAAACCTGAGCAAGCCCTAACTATAAGTTTTATCAAAAAGGAAAGTCTTTAGCCTGCTCTTAAATGTGGAGAGGGTGTCTGCCTCCCAAACACAAACTGGAAGCTGGTTCCACTGGAGAGGAGCTTGATAGCTGAAGGCTCTGGCTCCCATTGTACTCTTAGAGACTCTAGGAACTACAAGTACCCCTGCAGTCTGGGAGCGCAATGCTCTAGTTGGGTCTATCTTTAAGATATGCTGGAGTCAGACCATTAATTGCTTTGTAAGTCAGGAGAAGGATTTTGAAGTATATTCTGTATTTTATCAGGAGCGAGTGCAGAGCAGCTAATACAGGAGTAATATGATCCCGTTTCCTAGTTCTTGTCAATACACATGCCGCTGCATTTTGGATCAACTGAAGAGTCTTAAGCAACTTTTTGGGACAACCTGGTAACAATGAGTTGCAGTAATCCAGCCTTGAAGTAACAAATGCATGGACTAGTTTTTCTGCATCATTTTGAGACAGGATGTGTCTTATTTTTGTAATGTTACGTAGATGAAAGAAGGCAGTCCTTGAGATTTGTTTTATGTGGGAGTTAAAAGACAGATCCTGATCAAAGATAATGCCAAGATTCCTTACGGTGGTGTTGGAGGCCATATTAATGTCATCCAGAGCTTCTATGTCATTAGAAAATGTGTTTCGGAGGCGTTTAGGGCCAAGTATAATAACATCAGCTTTGTTTGTGTTTAACATCAAAAAGTTGCTAAACATCCAAATGTTTATGTCCTCAAGGCATGCTTGAAGTTTAGCCAATTGATTGGTTTCGTCTGGTTTAATTCATCCATCCATCGTCTACCGCTTATCCGGGGTCGGGTCAATGGGGCAGCAGCTCCAGTAAGGAACGGCAATCTTCCCTTCTGGGGGATCCCGAGGCGTTCCCAGGCCAGTGAGGAGATATAATCTCTCCACCGAGTCCTGGGTCTTCTCCGGGGTCTCTTCCCAGCTGGACGCGCCTGGAACACCTCCCTAGGGAGGCGCCCAGTTGGCATCCTTACAAGATGCCCGAACCACCTCAACTGGCTCCTTTCAAAACAAAGGAGCAGCGGCTCTACCCCGAGTCTCTCACGGATGGCTGAGCTTCTCACCCTATATATATATCATTCACATAACAATGAAAGTTTATAGAGTGGTACCTTAAAATATTGCCCAAATGAAGCATATATAAGGTGAATAGAATTGGTCCAAGTACAGAACCCTGCGGAACTCCAAGACTGACTTTGGCTGTCATGGAGGATTTATCGTTAACACATACAAATTGAGATCGCTCAGATAAATAGGACTTGAACCAGCTTAATGCGGTTCCTTTTACGCCAACACAATGTTGCAGTCTCTGTAGTAGAATGTCATGATCAACAGTGTCGAAAGCAGCACTGAGGTCTAACAACACAAGAACAGAGACAAGTCCTTTGTCTGATGCCATTAGAAGGTCATTGGTAACTTTCACCAGTGCCGTCTCTGTGCTATGATGAACTCTAAATCCAGATTGAAAAACCTCAAATAAACTATTATTATGTAAAAAATCACGTAACTGTTTTGCAACTGCTTTCTCAAGGATTTTAGCGAGAAAGGGTAGGTTAGATATCGGCCTATAGTTGGCTAAAACCTCTGGATCAAGACTAGGCTTTTTAAGAATTGGTTTTATTATAGCTACTTTAAAGGCTTGTGGTACGTAGCCAGATAATAGAGACAGGTTGATCATATTTAATAACGAGGTGTTAATTAAGGGTAAAACTTATTTAAACAGTTTAGTTGGAATCGGGTCTAAAAGACAGGTTGATGGCTTAGACGATGAGATTGTTGAAGTTAGTTGGTTAAGGTTGATTGGAGTAAAACAGTCTAGATATATTTCAGGAGTTACAGATGTTTTTAAAATTCCGGAGGTTGAAGTTAAGTCATTACCGGAGTCAGGAGGAGATTAATTTTGTCTCTAATAATTATAATTTCATCGTTAAAGAAGCTCATGAAGTCGTCACTACTGAGAGATATAGGAATAGAAGGCTCTGTAGAGCTGTGGCTCTCTGCCAGCCTGGCTACAGTGCTGAAAAGAAACCTGGGGTTGTTCTTATTTTCTTCTATTAAGGAAGAGTAATAAGCTGCTCTGGCATTACGGAGAGCCTTCTTATACGTTTTAAGATGATCTAACCAGACTAAACGAGATTCTTCCAATTTAGTGGAACGCCATTTACTTTCAAGATTTCTCGACTTTTGTTTTAGTTTGCGGATTTGTAAAATAAGCCATGGAGCTTTCTTTTTCTGTTTTATGATCTCCTTCTTTAGAGGAGTGAAAGCGTCGAGTGCTATTCGCAGTGAGGCTGCAGTTCTATCAACAAGATGATTAATTTGGGAGGGACTAAAGTTAGCATTGGAGTCCTCCATTATATTGATATTGAGTCCTGGTATTGAATTGAGTGCTGATGGAATCACTTCCTTAAATTTAGTCAGAGCACTTTCAGATAAACATTGAGCGTAGGATATTTTGCCTATTGGCTTGTAGTCCAGTAACAGGACTTCAAAAGTTATTAAAAAATGGTCTGATAAAAGAGGATTATGTGGACACACTGATAAACTTACAATTTCAACACCATATCCCAGAACAAGGTCCAGAGTGTGGTTTAAACAGTGAGTTGGTTCATGTACATTTTGACTGAACCCAATTGAATCTAATATTGAGATAAATGCATTATTAAGGCTGTCACTATCAACATATGATGACATGCGGCTAAACATGTCATCATTCAAAAGATTTGGCAGAGGACCAGAGAAAACTACGGAGTCAGACATTGTTTTGGCAAATGTACACACCGACTCCACATTAACCTTTAGTACACTCCGATTGACGCAATCGCGTGTCATTACCGCCGACGTGAATAACAATCTTACTGTATTTACGTTTAGCCTTAGCCAGCAGTTTCAAGTGTGCTTCTATGTCGCCCGCTCTGGCCCCAGGAATGCACGTGACTGTCGACGCTGGTGTCTCAAAATGAACGTATCTCAAAATTGAGCTACCGATAACCAGAGTTGGCTTCTCAGCTGGTGTGTCACTGAGTGGGGAGAATCTGTTAGAAACAGCAAGCGGTTGGTGGTGAACCGTGGGCTTCTGATAACACTTATTTCAGACAGTCACCCAGTCTCCCGGCTGCTCGGGCCCCTCCGGGGGACAGCTAACAGGAGATACCACTGGTCGGCTCGCACCGGCTATAGGGGGCTTGCTAACAGCTACACTTGCTAACCGCTGACTAACCATGGTGCGGAGCCGCTCATCTATCCCTCTATAACTCGCCTCCAACCCTGCGTATAAACTACATTTAATACACGTACCATTATCACTAAAGGAGGCAGAGCAATAGCTAAACATGAAACACACCGAGCAGGAGAGAGCAGAAGAGGGAGATGCCATCGCTAGCTGCCGAGCTGCAGCAGCTAACGTTAGCAGAGCCAAAAGGAGCTTAAAGAATTGAGGATTTAGCGAGAGTCGCTAAGTGAAGGAGGATAAGGAGAGAGTTGTAAGTGCTTAGGAAGTATAGATAGATGACAGGTAATTAGCCGATGTGATCAAGAAAATAACAACATTAACTGGGTCAAGCTGGAGCTGCGTAAGTATGCTACCAGCAACACAGAAACATTAACAACCGGAAATTACGCGCTTACCGTAAACACGCCTACGAGCCAGTACCAGGTAAGTGCAAGATTTACCTTATTAAAGGTAAAAGTTCATGTAAATGATGATTTATTGGCCTTAAAATCCAAATGGAATAAATAAATGGGGTTAATGGGTTGGACTGAAGTAAGACTAAAGGTATTACACAGAATGTATAAATTTACACAGAAAATGTATACTATATGCTTTAAATAACAGTGAAGCCAGACGGGTCATTTTGACCCCAGAGGACCAAAGGTGTGATTATGTAAAAAATGTAAATGACAAAAACAGCATCTATACTATCTTTGACATTTACCAGCCTGTGATCAGACAAATTGTCACAATAATATACAGTCAAAATAATTCCTACTTTAATTTATTTTTTAGTTCCAAAATGTTGTATACGTTCATGTAAATAAGGTCTATTGGCCCTAAATTCCAAAACAAAGGAAAAAATGTGTGTTAATGGGTTGGACTGAAGTAAGACTAAAGGTATTACACTGAATTGATTGAAAATGTGTACTATATGCTTTAAATAACAGTCAAACCAGATGGGGTCAATTTGACCCCAGAGGACCAAAGGTTCAAATGGGAGGACAACACGAGGGCTAGTAGAGGTTGGCAGTAATCACTCTTGTACAATATTAATCAGATTCCCTAATTCATAGTCTAGTATATTTTATGAGACTATTTTAATGTACAAATCTGGAGAAGGTGTCTTAATTGGTAAATGGACATTTATATAGCGCTTTTCCAACCTTTGCAACACAATCTTTCACACACATTCATACAGAGTCAGTGGCTACCATACGAGGTGCACATCAGCTCGTCAGTCGGGATAAACATTCACACACCATTGGCCATCGGGAGCAAATTGGTGGCTCCAAACTATTACATAGCTCCATTAGGACAGCTCTTGGTAGCCTAAAAAGGTCCCAAGAGGTACTTGTCATTCCCTGCAAATAGATCTACATGGTCCAGGAAGTTGTGTTCACTCCTCAGGGCACGATCTGCAACATCTTGCAGCAACAGAAAATATGCCATTGTGCAAGTAGGCCTAGATATATACAGTATATCTCAAAAGTGAGTACACCCTTTAGATTTTTGCAAATATTCTGTTATATCCTTTCAGGGGATAACATTATCCTACTGAAACTTTGATATAACTTAAAGTAGTCAGTGTGCTGCTTGAATAACAGTATAGATTTATTGTCCTTTGAAAAGTACTCAGTACACAGCTGTTAATGTCTAAACAGCTGGCAACAAAAGTGAGTACACCCCATAGTGAACATGTCTAAATTGTGCCCAAAGTGTCAATATTTTGTGTGACCACCATTGTTATCTAGCACTGCTTTAACCCTCCTGGGCATGGAATTCACCAGAGCTGCACAGGTTGCTTCTGGAATCTTCTTCCACTCCTCCACGACGACATCACGGAGCGCACGGATGTTGGACACCTTGCACTCCTCCACCTTCCTCTTGAGGATGCCCCACATGTGCTCAATTGGGTTTAGGTCTGGAGACATACTTGGCCAGTCCATCACCTTAACCTTCAGCTTCTTCAGCAAGGCCGTTGTCATCTTGGAGGTGTGTTTAGGGTCATTATCATGTTGGAAAACTGCCCTACGGCCCAGTTTCCGAAGAGAGGGGATCATGCTCTGCTGCAGGATGTCACAGTATATATTGGAATTCATGTGTCCCTCAATGAAATGCAGCTCCCCAGTGCCGGCAGCACTCATGCAGCCCCAGACCATGATGCTGCCACCACCATGCTTGACTGTAGGCAAAACACATTTGTCTTGGTACTCCTCACCAGGGTGCCGCCACACACGCCGGACACCATCTGACCCAAACAGGTTTATTTTGGTCTCATCAGACCACAGGACATGGTTCCAGTAACTCATGTTCTTGGATTCATTGTCTTCAGCAAACTGTTTGCGGGCTTTCTTATGCATCGGTTTCAGAAGGGGCTTCTGTCTGGGGCGACGGCCATACAAACCGATTTGATGCAGTGTGCAGCGTATGGTCTGGGCACTGACAGGCTGACATCCCACTTCTGCAACCTCTGCAGCAATGCTGGAAGCACTCGCACGTCTATTTTTGGAAACCAACCTCTGGATATGACGCTGAGCACGTGGACTCAACTTCTTTGGTCGACCCTGGCGAGGCCTGTTCCGAGTGGAACCTGTCCTGGAAAACCGCTGTATGATCTTAGCCACTGTGCTGCAACTCATTTTCATGGTGTTGGCAATCTTCTTATAGCCAAGGCCATCTTTGTGAAGCGCAATAATCCTTTTTTTCAGCCGCTCAGAGAGTTCCTTGCCATGAGGTGCCATGTTGTCCAGCATTCAGAGAGAATTGTGCCCAAAACACCAAATTTAACAGCCCTGCTTATCATTTACACCTGAATCCTTGTAACACTAACGAGTCACATGACACCAGGGCGGGAAAACAACATCATTGGGCACAATTAGGACATGTTCACTATGGGGTGTACTCACTTTTGTTGCCAGCTGTTTAGACATTAACAGCTGTGTACTGAGTAATTTTCAAAGGACAATAAATCTATACTGTTATTCAAGCAGCACACTGACTACTTTAAGTTATATCAAAGTTTCAGTAGGATAATGTTATCCCCTGAAAGGATATAACAGAATATTTGCAAAAATCTAAAGGGTGTACTCACTTTTGAGATATACTGTAGATTGATAGATGGATGGATGGATGGATGGATGGATGGATGGATGGATGGATGGATGGATGGATGGATGGATGGATGGATGGATGGATGGATGGATGGATGGATGGATGGATGGATAGATAGATAGATAGATAGATAGATAGATAGATAGATAGATAGATAGATAGATAGATAGATAGATAGATAGATAAGTAGCTTAAAACATGACATACAACAATTACCCATCTACCCCCCCCCTCCCGCCATTACAAATGTACATCTCAAATAAGACTTAAAATAAAATAAAAAGTAAAATTAAGTGATAAAGTGATAAATGTTAGAAATACAATAAAACTGTTAGAAATACAAAGTGAAAGTAAAAGTACAGGCTGTTGTGATTTGAAATTGAATTGAATTTGAATAGACAAAATAGTTCTTAAGCCTGTCTGTGGAGCAGGACAGGGACAGCAGTCTGCCGCTGAACACGCTCCTCTGCCGGGTGAATGTGCTGTGCAGAGGGTGGTGGGCGTTGTCCAGGATGGATGTCAAGGGTCCTTCTCTCTGCTACTGTCACCAGGGAGTCCAGCCCTGTGCCCACTACAGAGCCAGCCCTCCTCACCAGTCTGTCCAGCCACCCAGCATCCCTCTTCTTGTTGCTTCCTCCCCAACACACCACAGCATAGAAGAGAGCGCTGGCCACCACAGACTGGTTGAACATCAACAGTAGTTTTTTGCAGATTTTGAAGGACCCCAGCCTTCTCAGGAAGTACAGACGACTCTGCCTTTTCTTATGAAGAGTGTCCATATTTGCCGTCCAATCCAGCTTGTCGTCCAGCTGCAGACCCAGATATTTGTAGGACCTGACCACCTCCACGTTGACCACCTCGATGGACACAGGTTGCAGGTGTGGCCTGATCCTTCGGAAATCCACCACCATCTCCTTGGTCTTGGAGGTGTTCAACTGCAGCTTGGACCACCTCACAAAGTCCTCCACCAGGCTCCTGTACTCCCCCTCTTGTCCATTCCTGACACAGTCAACGATCACAGTGTCATCTGAGTATTTCTGCATGTGGCAGAGCTCATAGTTGTGCTGGAAGTCAGAGGTGTAGATGGTGAACAAGACAGGGGAGAGTACCGTCCCCTGTGGCGCTCCAGTGCTGCTGACCACAGTGTCGGACGTGCAGCAGAGGATCTTGTGCTTGGCGGACCTGGGGTCTGAGGTGATGGAGAAACAGCCGCTCCATGGTCTTCATCATGTGTTGATGTCAGTGCAACCGGCCAGAAGTCAGGGATGAAGCATGAAGTCTTCCAGAGAACTGGGACGCTCCCCAGCCGCAAGCTCAAGTTGAACATACACTGAAGGGGCTCCCCGAGTTCAGCAGAACAGGCCTTTAGCATCCTTGGACACACTCCGTCCGGGCCAGCCATTTACTGGGACGCAGTCTCTTCAGCTCTCTGCTCACCTGATCTTTGGTGATGGTGGGGAGGGGTGTTACATTATCCATGGTGATGATGGGGGGAGAGTGGTTGCAAAGTCCCTAGAGGCAGCCTGGGTGTCGGTGTTGGGGGAGGTGAGGGCAGGGGCGGGGGTGTGCAGGGAGGTGCTGGGTGGGCAGCTCCTAGCTGCAACAGCTGGTTTGCTCTCACATCATCCCCTTCTGTTGTGTTGCTGCCCTTGTTCTTGCAGCCTGTGATGGTTTTCATGCCATCCCAGACCTACCTCATGTTGTTGTCTGCTCTACTTTCCTTGTATATTCCTCCTTTGCCTCTCTCAGTTGAACCTTGAGCTGCACGCGCTTCAGCTCTTCCTGGCCTCCTTGAATGCCCTCTTCTTCCTGTTAAGGATGTCCTTGACATTGCTGGTAATCCAGGGTTTATTGTTAGGGAAGCAGCGTACAATTTTTATGGGAACCACAACATCCATACAGAAGTCCAGGTAGTCAGTGATGCAGTGTGACACTCCATGTGGCTCTTGCAGGACGCTCCAGTCAGTAGACTCAAAACTGTCTCTCAGAGCCTCCTCTGCCTCCGGAGACCACTTCCTAAAAGAACGTGTGGTTGTAGGTTGTGTCTGGATCCTTGGTTTGTATTGTGGTTTCAGCAGCACTAGGTTATGATCAGACTTCCCCAGTGGGGGAAGGGGGATAACAGTGTAAGCACCCTTCACATTAGCATACAGGAGGTCTAATGTCCTGTTCTTCCTGGTGGGGCAGCTTACAAACTGATGAAAGTCTGGTAGTGTGGAGTCTAGTGTTACATGATTTAAGTCTCCTGAGATGGCAATGAAAGCTTCTGGGTGTTGGGTTTGCAGTCTAGCGATGGTACAGTGAATGATGTCACACGCGGTCTCTGCGTGTGGACGTGGAGGGATGTAAACACAAACAACAATGGCATGCGAAAATTCCCGAGGCATGTAATATGGTCTTAGACCTACAGCCTAGTGTGTATAAATAGTCCTACTTTGGGCCAATATATAGCATTGTCAATAACTAATTATTGAATTGCACAGTTCCCAATAACATCATTGATGTTTTTATAAATTTTATATCTAAATATTTTGCTTTCTAAAATAATAAAGAAAATATGAAACGATATTATAATAATTTAAATTAAATTATTATTCCCCTGTTGAATTGAAGAAAACAAGTTTAACAATTATTTTCCACAAACATGTCAGCACCTATACGTGTGTAAGGGTAATCTTGAGTGTGCGAAGATTCTGTTCTTACCTTAGAACCAGCAGCCAGCTGCCTCCTAGCAGACTGTGGATGATATGCATACATATGTGTTACCTGATAATTTGCACATGGATGATAATGGAGTGGACTCCCTTTCGATTCACATAAGTGAGAGGGTGAACACAGCTGCACATATACAATCTATGGCACCCAGAACCCTTGGAAATCTATCTCAGTTTAAGCTGGCCTTGGGATGCCGTGGGAAAGACTATCCAGTCATTGGCATGTCGGACAAGACTTGAGCATACTGCATGCATGGCAGAGCTGACTTAGGGTATGTTGAAGAGACCCTATGGAAAGAAAGTTGAGCAGTTGTAACTTTCACTGAGACCTCTTTAAGTGTGAAACAATAGGATACAATGTGCAGAAAAGGTAGGTGTATGTTTACTTATATTACTTAGCTTCCTTTACAACAATGACATCTCTCTAATGGACACTCAACTATCAAGACTAAATACACCATGTTAACATTGTCATTGTGAGCATGTAATCATGCTGACATTAGAGCTGCGTACAGTATGGCATGTACGTAGACTGCAAGTCTGCTGCCTCATTGTGTTCCTTATGATGATAAATCAAGGGTAATTACTTGAATCAAATACAAATTAAAATGAATATAATATAAAAATATATAAAACAATAAAAATACAATATAAAAATGAAATAAATAAAAAACGTATCCCACTTTGAAATAAAAAAAAACATATAGCTGCAGCCTAATAGCTGATAAAGAATAAACAAAACATAGGCCAGTTTTCTATTTAATTATGTCCGTTTCAGTGTGTTTTCATCTACATGGTGGTTGTGTTTATTTTTTTGGCTTTTAAACAATTCACAACAGCCTCACACATGAATTATTTTATTTTATTGATTCAGTTTTAACTTGAGTTGTTTCTTTTACATCTTACTCACATGCCTCTACACTGTGTGTATTTTGCTACTAAGTCAAGATATTTCTTTATTGAATCTAATTTTATAATCTCTTTTTCAATCAGTTGTTTTGGCCCTCGGAGCTGCCACTGACACAATGTTACTCTGTTCTCTGCACAACTCTCTCAAAACCCACCATTGTACATTAATCATGTCCAATAATAACGTTGGGTCGTGCAGTACTCTAAGCCACTACGGTCACTGATACCCGAATACCTGAAAGCAAAGCTTTACTATCACTCTACTGAAAGAGCAGTACTTTGTATGAATGAGGAGGAAAACTGACTCATCAAACTTTTACAGGCGCTTACCTTCTTATAAAGGCAGTGGGTTGAATCACTATTGTGACATGTGACTTGGAGATAGAGAAAACGTACATTTGTTTATGGAAATAAATGACTAACTATTGCTTTAGTCATTACCAGTATTTACGTGTTTTCCCTTTCTTCTTGTTCAAAGAGTACATTGAGATATTAAGATAGAAGAAGACAGATATGGATGGAAGGACGTGGTGGACAGGGTCACATTTTCACATTCAGATATTTGCGCTGTGTGTTGGCTGGTAACCTTATTCAGCAGGTCAGAGTGACACTGGGATAATCCTAGCTGACGGGGCAGCAGAGCAACGTTGAACCCTCATGCCAGCCTGTTATGCAACACAGGGCAGCTCAGCACCAGCAGCTACTTCAAAGTGACATGATTATACAACGTCTGGCACTTTGCACTTCTCTCTCTCTCTTAAGTGTGTGTGTGTGAGAGGAAGAGACAGCTTCAGAAAAAAAAAATCTAATTAGAATCTGTTTTGACATTATCGTCTGATGTACTTCACCAAATATGTTTGTATTTCATTCAGGAACAGTGTCTAGGCGGTGAACCCAAGTGGTGATGATATTAGCTGATTCTAATCTGAGCTTCAAACGCTGTGCTGTGCTTTCAACATGGACTATCAGAGGCACAACTTCAAGTTGTTCAAAGGAGAAAAACTTTCCTTATCAAAATGTTCTCTGCTAAAATTAACTGCAAAAACATGAGTCAAGTATTTCACAAGGTCTACTGCAAACATGGATTCATGGATTCTTTGT
Source organism: Cottoperca gobio (assembly GCF_900634415.1). Classification (NCBI taxonomy): domain Eukaryota; kingdom Metazoa; phylum Chordata; class Actinopteri; order Perciformes; family Bovichtidae; genus Cottoperca; species Cottoperca gobio. The sequence continues at coordinate 1,758,622 of NC_041357.1, forward strand.
ATCATCAATTGGTTCATTTTTAGCCTGTTGAGTCAGATTACCAGTGTTGTGACTAAAGATGACAATATCAGTCTTTTGTCCCAATTTTCATGAAAGGTGCTATGGATGCACATAGCATCAGGATGATTTCTAATGTGAATAATGACCTTGAACTTTCTTTAGTGTCACCATCAGGCCAAAGCATGTGTTCATATGAAAAATTCACAATATTGGACAGATTGGAATGATTTGATTACAACAGTTTGACGACGTATTATTTCAGCTTGAATTCACACACGATCATGACAATTGTTTAACAATGTTTTAATTGCAACATAACTAAGTCATCCACATGTGCACTGACCCTGCTTCTACCAAACTGTTTAAACTCAGCTTCCATATGTTATAACCTATGACGAATCTAGTTTCTATTCTCCCTGCATCCAAATTAGCATGTTGAAATTGATTCTGAATTACACAATCAGTTCTCATAACGTGCCTATGGCGCATTATGTGGAAACCAGTTGCAATGGTTTATCTGTCCACCAGGTGGAACAGTGATGGAAGCTGACGCAGTTTACATCAGCTGAAATAATCAGTTGTTATCATAATAACGTGAGGAAATGTGCTTCCAACACAGAGCATACTTAATAATAATTATTATCATATCATGATCATTTAATGACATGATTTTATGCTGACGTTTTTTTTATAAAACACCGATAGATTGTTTTTTTATGCATTAAATAGCGAGATGGCTGAAGGCAACACGCCTCTACTTCCTGTCTGATAATACCTTTTATTGTGCAGCGGCACTCAACGGCTCATTTCAGTGGTACAGTAACAGGCCGGGACTAACAATTCTTTTTAAACAAAGAAATAAATAATGTATTGTATCATACGTCTTCTAAATTGACAACAATAACGAATGTGCACACTTTGGACACAGTTAATAAAGTTTCACATAACTCAACAACTCACAAAACAATGATTTTTATTGGAGCCCGGGGATATTCTCCCCGGGCGACAAAAATTAACAATAATTACTGTATCTGTATTATTTGTTAAATTTTACGTGTTTACCGTCAATAAAAAAAAAGACATTCATAAATGTAATGTAAAGAAGAACAAAGAGAGAGACGATGCGAGCAGACAGCTGACGATCAGAGCCGAGAAGAATCAGCAGTAAAGTTGTAAAGTGGTGTTAAATGTGCAGGATAGGTTTCAGTTTGTATATCGCTTCATCTCCCATCACAGCGTGTGTGCACATAGCATGCAGTAATATCAGTAACTAGGGTTCTAATATTTATCATCTATACAGATATGAATAACACAATTTCTCTGTGCTCCATTTATCATCATATCCTGAAAATGGTCAAACCCGGGAGAAGCCTCATCACTACATTCTCCCTTCCTCCTTGTGGATAGGAGGTTTTTAAACTCATATTTTTGGTGTTTGTGTTGCTGAAGTGTAAAGCACTTTGTGTTGCATTCTGTGAATGAAAGGAGCTCTATATATAAAGTTAATTCATTAATTTGTTCATACTCCATATAAACACATGATTCAAACAACATGCACGTTACTTGGTTTCAGTGATAGCAGCGTCAATAACCATAGCAACGATAGAATCTCAAAATGCATTGTTTTAATGCCGAACTTAAAATATTGCTGAAGCTGAAATCATCATCATATCATATTTGATGTGAATGAGTGTGGCTCTCATACAGAGTATACCGTACTGATTATTATAGGCTATATCAAGATGATATCTAGATGATCAGGTCATGATAACATCATCATTTGTGTTGTTTTTTATACACAGTGTAAGGCTTACAACTGTAAGCTATGCGACGGCTGAAGGAGTCACTGTCGTGTAATGTTATGTCATGTATTTATGTTATAGTTTAGTTCATGTTCAGTGTTTAATATCTCTCAGGTCACGTTATGTTAAGTTACAGTCACGCTTGTCTAGTGTCTTCATGTCTTGTGTTTTCCCGCTTCTGTGATCATCTGCCGCGCCTCTGATTGTTGTCACCTGTGTCCCCTTACCTCATGTATAAATAGTCCTGTCTCCCCTTGTCTTGTGCCAGTTCGTCTTGTTAAATCTGGTCAAGTGTATGGTTATTGTTAATGGGTAAACTTTGTATTAAAAGATCTTTTGTTTGTACGTCAGACACTTTGAGGAGTCGTGTATTTTGGATCCTATGTTTTTTCATTCCGTGGTTCGTAACAGAACGAACTGGCCAGAATGGATCCAGCTGACTCATTCAAAGCCACTCTACCTTCGCAGAACAACCTGCTCCACCAGCATGAGAAACAGCTGGGCTACATCGAGTGCAGGACCTCACCAACCGTCAGGTGGAATTCCAAGCCTCAGTCAAAGACCAAAGTGAACCACCTGAAAGTCCAGCTCCAACGAGTCCTCACCCAGCTGGAGACTGCTTCCCCAGCCATGCCTCCAGCTGTGGATGTTCCACCTGCTCCAAGCCCTGCCATCGTTCAGGCCATGAACCATGTTGCCTCTCCGTCTCTGCGTCTGGCCTCCCCGGAAAAGTTTTCAGGCGAGTCAGGTGATTGTAATTTTTTTTGTTCCATGTGACTTGCATTTTAAACACAATACCGCCGCCTTTTTATTCAGATCAAGCTAAAATTGCTTTTATTCTGTCCCACTTAACCGGCAGAGCCGTCGCTTGGGCCACCGCCGAGTGGTCAAGAGACTCGGAGATTTATCAGTCATTGATTTCATTTAAAGACACATTAAGTACAATTTTTGATCATACGTCCCCGGCAAGAGGAGCATCCCGCATACTCATGCAAATCAACCTACGCCAGCAGCAAGTGGTCGATGACGCCATTGAGTTCCACACCATAGCCGCCAGTAATGGTTGGAACTCGCCAGCTTTAGTCGACGTCTTGATGAATTGATTGTCGGATCCGATCAAAGACTATTTGCCGCCCGTAGAACTATCCGAGGATCTTGAGACCATCATTGCCATGGTGATTTGCGTGGACAGCAGACTGAGGGAGCAGGATAGGGAACAACAAAGGCCTGCGGTTCGCTCTCCCAGTCACCAGGGATGCTCTCCTGTGGGTCGTCCACCATGGACATCCTTGCCCTCCAGCTCATCAGCCCCCGAGAGACGAGCGTCATCCCAGGCATCGGAGGAACCGATGCAGCTGGGAAGGACCAAGATTCCTCCGGAGGAGAGACATCGCCGCCTCCAGGAAAGTTGCTGCTTTTAGTGCAGCCAACAAAGGCTTCAGCTTGCAGGCTGTCAAAAAAAGGGGAGGCTCACCCGCTCTGAGGGGGGCGCTAATGAGTCTCAGGTAACCCTTTCTGTGAATTAACAAGTTTTAAATCGAGAGGTGCTAATTGATTCTGGGGCTGATGAAAGCCTCATGGACTGGCATCTAGCCGAACAATGCCAGGAATGTCAAGACTGTTCCTTTGACTAAGCCCATTCAAGCTAGCGCCTTAGATGGTTGATTGTTGTTCATAGTGACCCACTGTACCGAGCCCATACTAGTTGTGGTAAATGGTGACCACACTGAATGGATGAAATTTCATTTATTCAATTTTGCACATCACTTGCTGATTTTGGGCTACCCATGGCCAACTAAGCACAATCCCCATATTGACTGGCGCACAGGCAAAATTAAAGGGTGGAGTTTGGAATGTCAATGTTCATGTTTCCCTGCTGTTGAAATCTCTGTCAATGAACCAAGTAACGACTCTCTGTACCCAGATTTGGCTAAAGTTCCCTCATGTTACCATGACTTAAAAGAAGTGTTCAATAAGGCTAAAGCTATGTCGCTTCCTCCTCACCGTCATTTTGACTGCCCCATTGACTTGTTGCCTGGGGCACCCATCCCCAAGGGACGCCTGTACTCCATATCTG